>NC_029793.2:139465209-139521487 GCF_000816755.2 Arachis ipaensis
AGATTTTTGAAAAACGAATTTGTTGAGGGCGAATTATATATTTATATTATAAAAAATGCTATTTATACACTTAATATATATATATATATATATATATATATATATGATTTAATATTTTCCTACCAATGAGGACCATTTCTGCCTCAATCCCTATATCATGCATTTTATTCCATATCATATCATATATACAATTATTATACATGCTATTGTGAAGTTACTTGGCTAGTTCTATTATGCGCGTGTATACTTGATCAAAGTAGTAGTCACTATCCAACCATGAAACATCACCCATATAAAATGAGCTAGTGCGAGTAATTTACATATTCTTAAATTAACCTAATTAATTATTAGTTAATTATTTGAGACCTACCAAAATTAGTTTCACTACCTCTGTCGAGCTTAGATTGTAAAGTTCATTGTGTATGTGCGTATACGTAAATAAAAAATTAACCACGAATCAGTGTATAAAAATACGTATTTTAACATTTTATAAAAAAATTATTATACTACTATAAACAAGTTTGATTAGATTGTATTGTTAGTGCATGTTCAACTTTCTCCCAAAATCATGATTCATGAAGCCGAAGCACTGAAACTCTGCAGTTGTGTTCCAACTTCCAATGCGAATTTTGCCATCAAGATCATTAGTAATCAATTTGAATCCCCGTTGAGATTGTTCCTTGATAAGTTGAATGAAACCAATCTCTTTTGACTTGTCCACAATATATTTGTTCCAAGCCCCAAACGGTTACGAATCAGCTCCTACCATTCTGTTATGAAGGTTATTTACATAAAGACACAAAAAAATGTCTTTTTTTTTAAGATATGTATGTGTCATAATATGATTGGACATCTTTATTAAATTGGTTAATAAACTATTATTTAATAAACTAAAATAAAATTGATTTATTATAACAAAAATAATAAATCTAATTGTCCGTATTATAATTATTAGATTCGGTTTATTCCGATCAATTTACACAATATAAATCGAATTATATTTAAATTTTTTATAAAAAGACAAATATATCCTTAATTTTTTATTTTACAAATATTTAAATCTCTAATAATTTAAAAATACAATTAAGTTTCTGTAAAAAAAATTATAACCCTAACCCTTTATCCTGCCCAAACCCAAAATCAAGCCTAACGGTGAAATAAAATTGTAACCTTAACCCCTTCTGGGATTCTCCCAATCTCACTCGATCATGCTCAAACCTGGAAAGAAGAGATGTTCTTGGTAATACAATTCATCAATTTCCAGATTCAAAGTCGCAATCTTTCGAGAATTTACAGGAACTTACAGCAGGTAAAGTGGCTGCTAATCTTGAAAGCCCCAGGTCGAGAATTTACAGGAATTCACCTGTTGAACCTTATGTGGGACAGGAGTTTGAGTCAGAAGCAGAGGCACATGCATTCTACAATGCATATGCCACGAGTGTTGGATTCATCGTACGTGTTAGTAAAGCTCGATCAAGGATCGATAATTCTGCTATTGGGCGGATTTTTGTCTGCAACAAAGAGGGATACAGGATGACTGGCAAGCGTGAAAATGTTTTACGGCAAAGGGCTGAGACAAGGGTTGGTTGCAAGGCAATGATAATGGTAAGGAAAGCAAAATCTGGTAGCTGGGTTGTTACACATTTTGTAAAGGAACACACACACCCTCTTGCTGGTCCAGGAGGTGGCAGAAGGGATTTCATCTACGAACAATATTCGGTCAGTTCTCCTTCTTCCATTGCTATGCATTACTAAATTAGTTATCTTCACAGTACTTCATGCCAGATTGATTAGAAATGACAAATTGGATGGATCATGATGCCACTATTAAGCTAAATGTTGGAGATTAGCATCAGGCTATTTCAAAATGAAGTTTTTCAGGATAATATTGGTTCTTTTACATGTTTTCAGCTTATTTTCCCCCCACTTACCTCTTTGTTTTCTGATACTATTTTCCAGGGCGAACGGGATAGAATTCGAAAATTAAATCAGCAGTTGACAGCAGAGAAAAAGAGGTCTGTCACCTACAAAAGACATCTTGAATTGATACTCGAGCATATTGACGAGTATAACGAGAGCCTATCAAAGAAAATACAGCACATAGTAGACAATGTAAAGGAGATGGAAAGCAAAGAAGAACAAAGTCAATTGAACTTTCAATTAGCCACTCTTTAAATAATTTTTCCCTGGACGAAACACAGAAACGAACCGTCAATTCAAAAATACTGCGATGCGAAGCATACAAAGTGCAATATTAGTAGTATTATGCTAATTGCTAACCCTAGGGTGTTTGCTCTCTGTTCCTGCTTTAGATGTCTGGTGGGGTTCTCATGCAATGAAATTCATTGTATTGTTTTCTTATTTATGCTACGAATGAATGACACTTTTAATTGGTAGAAGAAGAAAGCCAATTACTATCAATGCCTGGTTTCATCTGAGTTGATTCTTGTGGAGCTGTGCCAGAAATATGATATTATTACTCAAGAGAGGCATTCAAATGCCATGGTAGAGTTGAATTGTTCCATTTTTTTATTGAGTTTGTAAAACATGATCCAAGGCTTTGACTCATGTCTAGTAATGATTAATCTACTTTGTATATATAATGAGACTTGTATGAGCATGTTGTGCTCCCAATCCATGTTCATGTTTTCTCCCTTAGCTCAGCTTCCATCAATTGATCTTCCATCAATTGATTTGCTCTAAACTGTTATGTATGATTTCCTTTGCTGCAACGAGTGAAGTAATCAATGGTTCAACCTTCCATTGCTAACTGGATTTACTACTATTAAAAATGGTTAAGACATTAGAGTGGATCTCAAGTATATAATCCTAAAATTTGCTTTCTGAATTTATTGTTTCATTTTTCCTTTGGTGTTATCATGATAATGAATTTGTTGATTATTTACATAATCGTTACTTCTATATTTTCTTACTCCCATGTCTTATGGGAATCTTAGGATGTATTCAGCTTGTATTTTTATTTAGTACTGAAAATAAAAAACATTGAAAATGGTAATAGAAAATAAAAATACAAATAAAACATATTTTATGTTTCAAATAGATACAAACAACAACAAAGCCTTGTCCCACGAAGTGGGGTTGGGTACATGAATCAAACGACGCCATTGTATTCTGTCATGTATCATGTCTACAGAGAGATCGTTTACATGTAGATCTCGTTTGACCACCTCATGGATGGTCTTCTTAGGTCTTTCTCTGCCTTTCGCCCCTTGTCCATCTTCCATCTCATCTACCCTCCTGGCTGGATGTTCTATCGGTCTTCTTCTCATATGTCCAAACCATCTGAGACGCGATTCAACCTTCTTTTCCATAATGGGTGCTACTCCAACTCTCTCCCTTATATCTTCGTTCCTTATTTTATCCAATCGCATATGACCACTCATCCATCTCAACATCTTCATCTCTGCCACACTTAGCTTATGTTCGTGCTCCCCTTTAGCCGCCCAACGCTCCGTACCATAAAGCATAGCCGGTCTTATAGCGGTACGATATAATTTACCTTTAAGTTTTAAATGCACTTTTTTGTCGCATATAAAACTAGATGCACTCCGCCATTTTGACCAACCTGCTTGGATCCTATGATTTACATCCTGTTCAATCTCTCCATGATCCTGTATGATGCACCTAAGATACTTAAAACTTTTAACTTTTCGTAGACTATTTTCTCCAATTTTTACCTCTATATTAGGGTTTTCCCTTCTCATACTGAACTTACATTCCATATATTCTGTCTTGCTACGGCTTATGCGCAGACCATACACTTCTAGAGCTTCTCTCCATAAATCCAACTTCTTATTTAGGTCTTCCCTTGACTCTCCCATAAGGACGATATCATCGGCAAAAGCATGCACCATGGCACAGGCTCTTGGATGTGCTCTGTGAGTACTTCCAAGACTAATGTGAAAAGGTATGGACTTAAGGATGATCCCTGGTGTAATCCTATACCAATAGAAAATTTCTCTGTCATACCACCTTGAGTCTTCATACTAGTTGTGGCCCCATCATACATGTCTTTAATTGCACGAATATATGCGATCCTTACTCTCCTCTTTTCTAAAACCTTCCATTAGACCTCCCTTGGTACTCTATCATACGCTTTTTCCAAATCAATAAACACCATATGTAGATCTCTTTTATTACTACGATACCTCTCCATCATCCTTCTTAAAAGGTATATCGCTTCAGTGGTAGATCTGCCTGGCATAAATCCAAATTGATTCTCTGTTACTTTTGTCTCTTTTCTCAACCTCCGTTCTATCACCCTTTCCCCTTAACTTCATGGTATGACTCATAAGTTTGATCCCTCTATAGTTTCCGCAACTTTGTATATCCCCCTTATTCTTGTAGATAGGTACCAAGGTGCTCTTTCTCCACTCATCAGACATCTTCTTTGACCTTAAAATCTCATTAAAAAGCTTGGTTAACCAGTTGATGCCTTTTTCTACAAGACCCTTCCAAACCTCAATCGGGATATTATCAGGTCCTACTGCCCTGCTATTTTTCATCTGCTTTAGAGCCTCTTTTACCTCGAAGTCTCGGATCCTCTGATAGTAGTCAAAGTTTTGATCTTCTTCCCTTGTGCATAACTGACCAAGGCTCGGAACAGTCTTCTATCCCTCATTAAATAACTCATAGAAGTAGCTCTTTCACCTTTCATTAATCTTCTCCTCTTGAGCCAACACCTCTCCATCCTTATCCTTTATGCACTTAACCTGATCCAAATCTCTCGTTCTTCTTTCACGGCTCTTTGCAATTCTATATATACCTTTTTTCTCCTTCTTTCGTGCCCAAAGACTGGTAGAGACCCTCATATGCTCTTGTTCTTGCTTCACTTACAGCCACTTTTGTCTCTTTCTTAGTCGCCTTATATTTTTCCCAGTTACATGCGTTGCAGCATAGAGATCACTCTTTAAAGCACATCCTTTTTATCTTTATCTTATCTTGTACACTCGCATTCCACCACCAGGACTCCTTGTCTTTTGGTCATATTCCTTTAGATTCACCAAAGCTTTCTTTTGCTATTCTTCTAATAACTTCTGCCATCTCCCTCCATATCTCTTCTGCGCTTCCATTCCCATCCCACTTTGCCTCTTCTCCTACCCGTCTTAGGAAGCTTCTTTGTTCCTCACCTTTCCTCTGCCACCACCTCGTCCTTGGGTTCTTCGTATGATGTCTTTTCCTCAATTTTTGCTCAACGCGAAAATTCATGACGAGCACCCTATGTTGTGTTGTCAAACTCTCTCTCGGGATAATTTTACAATTAATGCAAAATTTCCGGTTGACTCTCCTCAACAAGAAGAAGTCAATTTGAGAGCTTGTCATGCCACTCTTATAGGTTATAAGATGTTCGTCTCTCTTTTTAAAACATGTATTTGCGATGAGAAGATCAAAAGTTGAGGAAAAGTCCAAAATAGTTTTACCCTCGGCATTGATCACCCCGAAACCATGGCCTCCGTGAATATTCCCATATCCAGTCACTTCTCTCCCAACATGGCCATTTAAATCTCCTCCTAAGAAAATCTTATCTTCCAAAGGTATGTCTTGAACCAAACTCTCTAAATCCTCCCAAAACCTTATTTTATGTTGTTCGCCCGAACCCACTTGCGATGCATAGGCGCTAATCACATGGAAAGCACCTCCCTCCACCACAAGTTTGATAGAGATGATCCGATCTCCCACCCTCTTAATATCCACTACGTCTTTCTTCCACCGCTTATCCACAATTATTCCAACCCCATTCCTATTCTTCACCTTTCCTGTATACCAAAATTTGAAACTAGAAGTATCCAACTCCCTAGCCTTCGCACCAACCCATTTTGTTTCTTGTAGGCACATAATGTTAATCTTCCTCCTTGTCATGGTGTCCACCACCTCCATGGACTTTCCTGTTAGGGTGCCTATGTTCCATGTCCCAAATCTCAACCTTCTGTCACTCTGACCTTTACCTTTTACTTTGTGAACTAGCTTATTTACCCTCGTCCGTTCACGAAAACGCGAAAACCCTTGCTCATTTAACACTACATCCGGGCACCGATGCAGCGGCTCTTGCTTTGACACCGTACTCGAGCCATACAGCGCGTGGCTTCCGGGCAACGACCTAACTTTAGCGCAATAATGTCTTTGATTCATGTCATGGGGGTTCGACTATATTTTTATGTTGGTTGTCGAAGACCTAACACAACCTTCCTTCTTTATCCGGGCATGGGACCGGCTATGTACCGCAAGTATAACATAGGCGGAGTTTATGTTTCAAATAGATATCACAAAATAAATAAAATAATATATATAAAGTATATACCAAAAAGTCACCACAAACTTTAGACACACGCAACAAATTTTCCATATAAAAATGCAAAAGTCATAGATTAAAATGTAGTTTAAATACAAAATAATGTCATATTCTTAGTTAGGTAGTTCTCTTCATAAAAAAAGGTCAAAATCAAATCATAGGATATATAAGCAAACCATAGGATATACGCCAAAACATTAGAAGAATTACAATTGAACTAAGAAGCAACTATTAATAAGTAGCAGAGCTCATGATATGGTGCATCCATTAGCATCACCATAATATGAGCGTGGAGAAGGAGGAGGAGGAGGAGCCTGTTGCTGCGGCTGTGGTTGTGGTTGTGGTGGATAACGCTGTTGATGATGATAGTAACTGTATTGATAAGGTGGTTGTTGTGGTCTACCATAACCCATTGGAGGAGGAACACATTCATTGTGGTTGTTGTGGTTGATGCACATTATGTTCCTCCTATTTGCTATCATAAACCAGGTTCATGAGCCCAAAAAGGATCCAGACAAAAGAGAGAAAAATCTTGGATTTCTCTATTTGCTATGTGCCAATTGACAAAGCGAGCTTGTATCGACTTGAACAGAAAAAGGATGACCGGAAAAAGCCAGCATTTATCATCTTCCCTGCAAGACCATATCCAAACTTGAACACAAGGACCAACATAAAATATACTAGAAGCAAAGCAGAAAGCCCATCTAAAAGCAGTTTCTCGGAGGAATAAATAAATGGAGTTATTAAAATTTTTCTTTTTTCATCACAAAGACAGTGCTTTATCTGTGATAACTTAAAACTACAGGAACAAAAAATTATGAGGGGCATCCAGCAGTTATTGCCAAGTGGTGGACTACTGGAAAGAAATAGATAGAAGCTATAGACCCAAATTACCGTGAATTGTAAGTTGAACAAGCATCAAAATATAGCCAAAAGTGCCTCTTCCAAGAACAATGTGCCTAACAAAAAGCAATTTAATCTTTATAGTAGCTACAATATATAAATCAAATGCAAAGCATCACACAGGCATTCAATCAAACATGTGGGGTGCAATGCAGAAATTCCGCATAATCAAACAATTTTCAGCGGCATTCAATCCATAACAGTCATAATCCAACACTTGCAACTTAACAAAGATCTAATAAACATGTACTACTTAGCATATTGAGTAAAAGATGTACCTATTAAATCCATTTCCGTTCCATAGTGAAATGTCGCAACTGAGACATTTACATTGAGATCAAGAAGCAGTTGTACACAATCGAAATACGAAAATAGCCATTTACGGCAGCCATATGAAGGGCTATAATATTGGCATCAGCCGCCTTGTTTACAAACTTGGACAGTGCGCTGCACTGGAATAAAGTCAATAAATAGCAAGAATATAACATACAGAAGTAAAAACTTTGAAGAAAAAAATCCTTAACCCCAATGAAAACTAAATGAAATCCCAAGAGCATGTAAGTGTATATGCATGAACATATAGAAAAACACAAAGCCATTCATCATACAAACTACAAAGAGCGTTTTTAACCACACACTCACTCTCTCACTCAAAAGCCAGGAATTCATGTCCACTTAGCAGCACTTAGTTTCAACTTTCAATAACCGTCCCTATGATCTATGGTTTCCAGAAGAATTAAATGCTAAGTAGTGGGGAAAACAGTTCTGATATAACTGAGTGACCGAGAAAAGAAACAGAGGGAAATATAGTCAGACTCACATTGCATCTGAAGAGCAGAAGGGTTTGAACAACTTTCCAATGACCATATCTACAAGCTTGCATCAAAGGCGTCTTCAAATAACAAATCAAAGTGAGTCCAAAACATCAATTAGTAAACTATATCCTCAGTAAGTGCATCATAAACATGCTACAAAATAGAAGTGAGATCTAACAAAAAAATTTCAATGTCTCATATTATCATGCAGATATCTCTAGAATTTTTATCAGATCCATCTGCCAATCTGTCACTTACAACTATGCAAACTCTAGTTATAAGTTCTCCACATAGGAATAGAATCATATCCTAAAACTGCAAAGCTGGACCAAAATGGAACAAAAAAGTTACAAATTTGCAATTTTAAATACAGAACAGAATCTCCAATGCCCAAAATTGAATCTAGAACAACACTTGCACCAATTGTAATCAACCATACAATTCAACTTTCTCAAATCAAAACCAATTACCACAACAGAGTTTAAATCTAACTCAGAATCAAACTACCATTTAAAATGAAAAGAGAAAAAGAGAATAGCAAAAGAAACCTACCAGCTTGGCAAAACTTTTTCATAAGATAACAACAGAAGTTGCAAAAGCGTTGATGCTTTAAGTTTGAAGCTCTGTAGACATAACTCCAACACAAGACCATCTATGTGCTAATTTATTCAGCACAAGACCGAGAATTTATTCCCTGTTCATGACCTACATAACTAAGGTTTTCAATTCAACATAACGTCATAAATTTCAGTGTTGCTAGTTCACTTCAATCTCAACGAATACCATTTCACTAAGCAACTTGACTACTTAAAAGTTAAAACTACCTTCTTTTTTTCTTCTTTCTTCTTTCTTCTTTTTGGGGAGTTGTTGGATACTTAACTACATTTATATTGCTAAAGTTTTTAAAGGGGAGAAATGAAATCCACAGCTAAAAACTACTCACTAATCTTTGGCTATATTGTATGTAGATGTAGTAATTCTCAGTCAAAATAACAGAACTTAAAATATGACCTTCCACAACTTTCTCCCATTGATCATTTTGTGACATACATATCTTGATCATCAACCAAAACAACTAACAACCTATTTTCTAGGATTGATTCCAAACTTCTTCCTCTCAACTTCACAATTGCTTAAAACAATATACATGAATAAGGAAAAACTTGAACAAAAACTACTAGAAACTAGAAGTATAACATAGCATGATACAATAATAGCATGGCAATTAGGCAACGAAAAAACTCAGCTAATTAATAACAGCAGCAAAATTAATACTACCAACAGCATTTAGCATTAAGCAAGAAAAATTATCCTTCAGCAACAAACAACACTTGATTTGATTTCCATTTTTAGCATTCAGCAACAATCGTTACAAAATAGTAACAAGTAATCCCTAATCACACTAAACCTGAAATCAATAAAGCTAAACAAAAATTTCAATAATGATTTGATTTCTATTTTTAGCAGCAGCAGGAAAATTTCAACAAAAAATTCAGGAATTAAAAAAAGAGCAACAGCACAAAATCAATTATTTGATTTTTCATTAACCCATTCACAGTTTCACATTCAAAAATCAACAACAGGGCATAAAAGGAAGAGAAGAACCAAAGAAGTGAAGGCAGTGCCGCTAACCTTCGACGGCGACATGGACGGCGTCCGACGAGACGACAGCGAGTGGCGACACAGTGGCGAGCTGATCCAAGTTCGAGAGAATCCAGGGAGGACGGGGACAGGGGGAAGGAGGACGTCGAACTACAAGAGAGGAAGTAGAGACGCCAACAGCACGGACGGCGGTAGCACCGCGGCAGAACCATTGCAGGGAGAACTTGGGTTTTGGTAGGGTGAGTTTGGAAAGTGCTATAGGTTCAGAGTTCAGGGGATAGTGATATGGATTCACGAATTGGGGGGTGGGTGGGTGCTAAGGAGAATGGGTGGGTGTTAAGGGGAATGGGTGAGTTTGGAAAGTAGACCAAACCATTTTTCACGCCGTAATTATTGTTATAAAAGACCGATTTTATTTTGATTAGTTAAAAAATTTAAAAAATCAGTTCATTTAAAACGTCCAATAATATGACGATACGTAGACGTCTTTACAAAAAGACATTTTTTATAACTTTATGGGAGCATCCCCTTCTGTTATTATTGTTAGCCTATCAAGTTTCAACGAAAATTAGAATGAGACCTGTTGAATGGAGGGAGTGTAAATTAATGATAGTATATAATAAATATTAAAAATGACTATATTTTGTAAAATTAAATTAAATATGTGTAAACTAAAGTTAAATTTAAAAGGTGTTTTGTTTAAAATAATTTGTAGTACAAAAGATTTGGATGTTGGAGTTGTACAAAGTGATATTTTTTTTGTTGTTTAATTTTTGCATTTATTTTAGTTGATGGACTTAATTAGTTTTCTTATTTAGCGCTCGTCCTCCTTTTTATTTATTGGTTATTGTTAGAGTTGTTGCTTTCATTTTTGTGTCGTAGGTTCCTGTGAACATTGTTCTTTATGAATTGTTGAGTTTTATGCACTTTCTATTATGTTGTTTGTTCCATCTTTGCATGTATATTCTTCTTCTAAAGATGTGTCTTAAATTTGTATGGTTTTCTTTCTCCTTAATCTCTTAATATAGTTTTCCAATGATATTTACAATAAAAAGAAAAAAATGTGTAGATTTTTTTTTGAATAAGTTATTTTTAATAAGAATAATTGAAATAGTATAAAGTGAAATTACCTGTTAGTATTTTTTTTACCCACTCCGTCAGACAATGTCTCAAGTGATGCAAATTTAAAATAATGTTGGAAAATGTTCAAAATTGAGTAAGTTTGACATGTTGTGTAGTGCGAAAATAAATTTTTTGTGCTAAATTTGATGTTATTTGAAGAAATATTGATAAGAGACTTATATAAGTAGTTCTAATAGTATGGAATTTGAATATTTGTAACGTAAAATTTATTATGATTAATAGATTATTTTGACATTTGTAATATGAATTTTAATTAAGAATAGATTGTTTATAACGGTAAGATATAATAAATATAGGATATGAATTCTTGTAAGTTACAAATTTGGTTAGACTATTAATTTTTAATTATTTTCATTAGTAATTTTGCAGCCTAATTTGCATATATTTCTATTACTTGTATATTTTTTAGTATACTTTTGTTCATACCCTGACCCAATGCTAAGGCCCAGGACCAAATAAGAGTCCCAATCCAAAGGATTGACCCTCACTCTGCACCGACCATCCCTCAAAGAAGTCGGTTCTTAGCACGACTTGCTCCAAAGAAGTCGGGAATGAAGATTAGCTGACAGATAGTACTCATTCAAATAAGTAACTGCCCCCAAAAATCTCTCAACCCACTTCCAAAAGCCATATCCCAACTTCCCTAAGATAAAGGGACGGTTATCCTCCTTTAAAGGTGGAACTACCTCAATGGTGGTTATTGGCTCACCACTATAAATACACTGACACCCCTCAGGTATTACTAAGTCCCAATACTCTCTAGACCTGCTTACACCCTTGCTGACTTTGGCATCGGAGTGTCTTTGCAGGTACCAGCCCCCATTCTCTCACACTCACAAGTCGGACGGAGGCCCCAAAGACGCGAACCCGCTCGAAGGCTTCCTTCCTCAGACGATTGGGCCAACCCAACGAGTCCAGCCCATCAATCTCCGGTTATCCATCGTAACATTGGCGCCGTTGCCGGGGACCCAAGAGATCAACCAATAATGGCGGACAATTCACCAGAAGATGGTCATACGGCGTCCGATTCAGAATAAGAAAATCTGGACACCGGAAATAAGGACGCGGACCTAATCCTCCACTAGGGAGCCAACGATCAACACAGAGAAGGTACCTCGGGGCTAAAAAATCTGAAGGTAAACTTCTCGGAGGGACACGAGTCAGGAAAGGAAGGACCACCCCATGCGACCGAACTAATGGGGTTGGTCCACGGTCACCAAGGTCGTTTAGAATAGCTGGAACAGGAATTAGAACGATAACGAGAGGCGGAGAGAAATCTAAGGGAAGAGATAGAGCGACGAAAAGAGTTAGAAGACAAACTCTTAAAGCTAGAATCCTCCCTTAAAAGTCGAAACTCCCGCGGCGACCGAGAAGAGTCTCCCTTGGGAGGAGAGGATCCGTTCAGCGAGGACATAATGAGGGCAAAAGTTCCAAGAAACTTCAAAAGCCCTGATATGAACCTCTATGACGGGAGCACAGACCCAAAGCATCACTTAAGCAACTTCAAAAGTCGGATGTATCTGGCTGATGCTTCCGATGCAACTCGTTGCAAAGCTTTTCTGACTACCTTATCAAAAGCAGCGATGAAGTGGTTCGATAGCCTCCTTCCAAGGTCGGTCACCAGTTTCGAGGACCTCTCGCGGAAGTACTTAATGAGGTTCTCCATCCAGAAGGATAAAGTAAAGCATGCACCAAGCCTCCTGGGAGTAAAGCAGGAGGTCGGAGAACCTTTACGAGACTACATGGAAAGGTTCAACAAAGTATGCTAGGAGATTCAAGACCTGCCCACTGAGGCAGTCATCATGGGGCTAGTAAATAGACTTAGAGAAGGTCCCTTCTCCCAGTTCATATCAAAAAGGCACCCCACCTCTTTGAGCGACGTACAAGAAAGAGCAGAAAAGTACATTAATATGGAGGAGTATGCCAGATTACGAGAGCCGAATTGGCGACAGGGGCACCCTCACTCAGCAAAAGAGAAAGAGAGGGAGCCCAAGAAAAAAGAGGAGGTCGGTTCCGACAGGCCGAGGAGATATCACTCTTATACTCCTCTAAAAGTTTCTGTAGTAGACGTATACAGAGAAATCTGTAACACTGAAAGACTGCCGCCCCCTAGACCCATCAAAAATAAAAAGGGAGGAAGCCACAGCGATTACTGTGAGTACCATAAGATGTACGGTCACTCAACGAATGATTGCTACGACCTTAAAAATATGATAGAAAAGTTGGCGAGTGAGGGCCGACTTGACAGATATCTCATGGAAAGGTCGGATAATTATGGGAAAAGAAAGCGAGATGACGGGGACAGAAGAGACCCACCACCACAAACCCCAGAAAGACACATACATATGATCTCGGGGGGTTTTGCAGGAGGGGGACTCACTAAGTCATCTCGCAAGAGACACCTAAAGCGAGTTTACCAGGTCAGAAGCGAATCACCCGACCTTCTCGTTATCTCATTTACAAAAGAAGATGGGCAAGGAATAATCCCTGGGCATGATGATGCAGTGGTGATAACCATGATCCTGGCGAACGCCCATCTCCACAGAACTTTAGTCGACTAGGGGAGTTCGGCATACATCCTTTTCAAGCCCGCGTTCGACAAACTAAGATTGGATGAAAAGGAATTAAGGGCTTACCCTGATACCCTGTACGGGTTAGGCGACACGCCAATAAAACCACTAGGATTCCTACCCCTCCACACGACCTTTGGAAGGGGGGAAAATCCAAAACTCTGAGCATAGACTTCATAGTCATCGACGCCGGGTCAGCATATAATGCCTTGATTAGCAGAACTACCTTGAATCATCTCAGAGCAGTGGTGTCCATTCCTCACCTTTGCATGAAATTCCCAACATATGCGGGGATAGCAACGGTACGGGGAGACCAAAAATTGGCAAGAAAATGCTACAATGAAAGCCTGAACCTGAGGGGAAAAGGCAAGAAAGTTCACACCATAGAGCTCAGAGGAGCAAGAGCCAAAGAAGAGCTGCGGCTGCAACCGGGGGAAAAAACTGAAGAAATACAGGTCGGCGAGGAGGAAGAAAAAAATACCAACATAGGAGCCAGCCTAGAGGAAAACTTAAAGCAGAGGTTGACAAAGCTCTTGCGAGATAATTCCGACCTCTTCGCCTGGAAAGCCTCCGACATGCCAGGGATAGATCCCGAACTCATGTCCCATAGGCTCTCAGTATATCCTGGGTCGCGACCCGTACAGCAGCGAAGGTGTAAGCTCGGTCCAGAATGAGCTCAAGCGGTGGAGGAGCAAGTACAAGCGCTCTTAGAGGTCGGCTTCATCAGAGAGGTCAAGTATCCAACATGGCTAGCAAACGTGGTACTAGTCAAAAAAACAAAACGGCAAGTGGAGGATGTGTGTTGACTACACCGACCTGAACAAGGCGTGTCCCAAAGACCCATATCCACTTCCAAGCATTGACACTCTAGTAGACTCCAGCTCGGGGTATCAATACTTGTCATTTATGGATGCCTACTCGGGATACAACCAAATCCCGATGTACAAGCCGGACCAAGAAAAAACATCATTCATCACGCCTAGAGCGAATTATTGCTACGTGGTCATACCTTTTGGATTAAAAAATGCTGGGGCCACATACCAAAGGCTGATGAATAAGGTGTTCACTCCCCACCTCGGGAACTTAATGGAAGTCTACGTAGATGACATGCTGGTGAAAACTAAGGAAGAGACCGACCTCTTGACAGACCTCTCGCAAGTTTTCAACACCATAAGGCTACATGGGATGAGGCTAAATCCTGCAAAATGCACCTTCGCGGTGGAGGCTAGAAAATTTCTGGGGTTTATGCTGACACAAAGAGGGATCGAAGCGAATCCCGACAAGTGCAAAGCAATCCTAGAAATGAAAAGCCCAACTTTCCTAAGAGAAGTTCAACAATTGAACGGCCGACTTGCGGCCCTATCCAGGTTCTTGGCGGGATCAACAGTAAGATCTCTTCCACTGTTCTCTCTACTAAGAAAAGGATGCCAGTTTGAATGGACTCCAGAGTGCGAAGAAGCATTCCAGGAGTTCAAAAGGTTCTTAAGCCAACCTCCAATCCTGACCCGACCTCTAGTCGGGGAAGAACTCGTCTTATATTTGTCCGTATCAGATAAAGCTGTAGCATTAGCTCTAATACGGGAAGATGAGGTCGGGCAGCATCCTGTGTACTTCACCAGCAAAGTTCTACAAGGCCCTGAACTAAGATACAATAAACTAGAGAAGTTCGCCTACTCCTTAGTAATAGCCTCACGAAGGCTACAACCTTACTTCCAAGCTCACACAATAAGAGTCCGAACGAACCAACCCATGAAGCAAATCCTCCAAAAGACGGATGTTGCAGGGAGAATGGTTCAGTGGGCGATAGAGCTCTCCGAGTTCGACTTGAAGTACGAAACCCGGACGGCAATTAAAGCCCAATGCCTCACCGACTTCATAGCAGAATATGCAGGAGATCAAGAGGAAAAGCCAACTACATGGGAACTATACATAGATGGATCCTCACACAAGACAGGAAGCGGTGCAGGCATAATACTGGTCAATGAAGGGGGAACACAAATAGAGGTTTCCCTCAAATTTGAATTCCCAGCTTCCAATAATCAGGCAGAATATGAAGCCTTGATCGCTGGTATGCAGAATTGTGATCTCTGGTAATGGCTCCAATAACTTGGTGCTCTAATCTTAATTCATAATATGTCACAACTCCGTGTAGCTGACCAGCAAGTGCACTGGGTCGTCCAAGTAATAAACCTTACGTGAGTAAGGGTCGATCCCACGGAGATTGTTGGTATGAAGCAAGCTATGGTCACCTTGTAAATCTCAGTCAGGCGGATTCAAATGTGATTGAATATTGGAAATATAAAGAGATAATTAATTAAATAATAAAGGATAGAAATACTTATGTAAATTCATTGGTAGGGATTTCAGATAAGCGTATGGAGATACTGTATGGCTCTAGAACGTCTGCTTTCCTATTGCTTCCATCCAATCCTTCTTACTCCTTTCCATGGCAAGCTGTATGTAGGGCGTCACCGTTGTCAATGGCTACTTCCCATCCTCTCAGTGAAAAAGGACCACATGCTCTGTCACGGCACGGCTAATCATCTGTCGGTTCTCGATCATGCTGGAATAGGATTCTTCATCCTTTTGCATCTGTCACTATTCCCAGCACTCGCGAGTTTGAAGCTTGTCACAGTCATTTGATCATTGAATCCTACTCGGAATACCACAGACAAGGTTTAGACTTTCCGGATTCTCATGAATGGCGCCATCAATCTAGCTTATACCACGAAGACTTTGATTCCACGGAATGTGAAGCTCGGTTGTCAGGCGAGTCGACCATGCATCGTGGGTCAACAATCCAAGAGATATGCGCCCGGTCTAATGTAGAACGGAGGTGGTTGTCAGGCACGCGTTCATAGGTGAGAATGATGATGAGTGTCACGGATCATCACATTCATCAAGTTGTAGTGCAACGAATATCTTGGAATAAGAACAAGTTGAATTGAATAGAAGAAAATAGTAATTGCATTAATACTCGAGGTACAGCAGAGCTCCACACCTTAATCTATGGAGTGTAGAAACTCTACCGTTGAAAATACATAAGTGATAAAGGTTCAGGCATGGCCGTGAGGCCAGCCCCCCTAAGCGTGATCAATAGCCTCCTAAGATGAATAATGGATTAAAAATGAGACCAAAGATGAAAATACAATAGTAAAAAGTTCTATTTATACTAAACTAGTTACTAGGGTTTACAGAAGTGAGTCTAAGTGCAGAAATCCACTTCCGGGGCCCACTTTGGTGTGTGCTTGGGCTGAGCTTTAGCTATCCACGTGCAGAGGCCATTTCTGGAGTTGAACGCCAGGTTGTAACCTGTTTCTGGCGTTCAACTCTGGTTCGTGACGTGTTTCTGGCGTTTAACTCCAGACTGCAGCGTATAACTGGCGTTGACCGCCAGTTTGCATCATCAAATCACGAACAAAGTATGGACTATTATATATTGCTGAAAAGTCCTGAATGTCTACTTTCCAACGCCGTTGGAAGCGCGCCATTTGGAGTTCTGTAGCTTCAGAAAATCCATTTCGAGTGCAGGGAGGTCAGAATCCATCAGCATCAGCAGTCCTTTGTCAGCCTTTCTTTCAGAGTCTTGCTCAGGTCCTTCAATTTCAGCCAAAATTCACCTGAAATCACAGAAAAACACACAAACTCATAGTAAAGTCTAGAAATGTGAATTTAGCATAAAAACTAATAAAAATATCCCTAAAAGTAACTAGATCCTACTAAAAACATACTAAAAACAATGCCAAAAAGCGTATAAATTATCCGCTCATCAATCGCAGGATTGAAGTTGGCAGAAGAAGTCGGTGCAACAAAAGTGATGATATTCAGCGACTCCCAAGTGGTGACCTCCTAAATAAATGGAGAATATCAGGCCAAAGACCCAAATATGAAGAGATACTTGGACAAAACCTTGGAGCATCTCGGGCGTTTTGCAGAAACCGAGATCAAGCATATAACTCAGGATCTTAACAGCAGAGCAGATGCCCTCTCCAAGCTAGCAAGTACCAAACCAGGGGGGAATAATAGAAGCCTGATCCAGGAAACACTCTAAGAACCCTCTGTAGTTAAAGCAGAGGCCAAACAAAATGTCCTTGAAGTCACCGGATTAGAGCTTGGATGGATGAACCCCTTAGTCGAATACTTAAAATTCGACATCCTCCCCAAAGAGGAAAAGGAGGCTAAGAAGATCTGGAGGGAAGCACAACACTGCACTCTGGTAAAAAATATCCTCTATAAAAGAGGAATATCAATACCATTACTAAAGTGCGTTCCGACCTCAAGGACAACTGAAGTGTTAGAGGACGTTCATAATGGAATCTGCGAAAACCATCTCGGAGCCAGGTCGCTAGCCAGAAAGACAGTCCGAGCTAGGTTCTACTGGCCGAGCTTGCAGAAGGATGCCACAGAATTTGTGAAGAAGTGCCAGCCATGCCAAATGCATGCAAATTTCCACGTAGCTCCCCCCGAGGAGCTCATCAGTATAACTTCTCCATGGCCTTTCGCAAAATGGGGGATGGACCTATTAGGACCTTTTCCCCAAACCCCAGGACAAGTAAAATACTTAATAGTGGGAATAGACTACTTCACAAAGTGGATAGAAGCAGAACCCTTTGCAACCATCACCGCCCAGAGAAGCTGGAAGTTCCTCTACAAAAATATCATCACAAGGTATGGAGTACCTCATTCCATCACCACGGATAATGGAACTTAGTTCACCGACTCAACCTTCAAAAGCCTAGTAGCCAGTATGAAGATCAAACACCAATTCACCTCGGTAGAACATCCACAAGCAAATGGACAAGCCGAGGTAGCCAACAAAGTTATACTTGCAGGATTGAAGAAAAGATTGCAAGATACAAAGGGAGCTTGGACTGAAGAGCTCCCCCAAGTATTATGGGCTTATCGGACAACACCACAGTCTGTCACAGGGGAAACACCCTTCCGACTTGCCTATGGCGTGGAAGCCATGATACCAGTAGAAATCAACGAGCAAAGTCCAAGGGTGATCTTCTACGATGAGGTCGGGAGCATACAAGGACATAGAGAAAAACTTGAACTGCTCCCTGAAATCCGAGAACAAGCCCAGATAAGAGAAGCAGCATTAAAGCAAAGGATGACTACCAGATACAACAAAAAAGTCATTCGAAGGAGCTTCGCCCCAGATGACTTGATCTTAATCAGAAACGACATTGGAGTCAATAAATTTGGAGAAGGAAAGCTCGCTGCTAACTGGAGGGGACCATACAAAATTAGTGAAGTCTTAGGAAATGGTTATTATAAAGTGACCGACTTGAACGGCACCGAGCTACCTAGGTCGTGGCATGCTTGTAATATGAAAAGGTACTACAGTTAAAAAGTGAATTCTACTCCTGATGTACTCTTTTTCCAACTTCATGGTTTTTTTTCCAAAGAAAGGGTTTTTCCTGGAGGGGGATTTTTTAACGAGGCATCAAAGTAGAGGCTAAGGGGCTACAAATAATCAAAAACCCTTAGTAGCAATAAAGTACCTTTGCAAATAAATAAAGATCTTTTATAATATCTCTTGTAAATTCCTTTACACTTTTTACTCTTTCTACGAAACGCGCCGACTTAAGCTCGACAAAGCGTGAAAATCCCATGAACCGACCTAGATGGTCTTCAGGATAAAACGACGAGGTACAAGTCGGCGTAAAGAGGTTATATAAGCAGATCATAAAAAGAACTCGGAAATTAATCGACCTTAAAGTCGGAAAACCGAGGACGAACGAAATGCATCGCAAAAATAACCTAAGTTACGAAAACTCAATGAAACCTGAAATTGAGTATAAGGAACAAAGAGATAAAAAAATGCGCCAAAAACCTAAGGCTGAATACTATCCCAAAAACTTTGAAAAAAGTTCAAGCAAAGTTTAAGCAAAAGGTTTTTTGGAAAAAACAAGAAAGATCGAAAGAGATTCCCAAAAGAACCAAAGCAAAAAGCATGCAGACCAGCACAAAATAAAAACCCTTATCCAAAAAAGGGTATTTTTAATTTTGTTTATGGCCAAAAAAAGGTCATAGAATTGTCAGAGAATAACCACCACAAACATAAAGATAAATTGTTTAAAAAAGGGGGGACCCACAGGCCGGGTCCCCATATAGCCAGAATAATTTAATTTGAAGAAGGAAGGTCACCACCAGGAGTCGGAGCGGCATCAGTAGGAATCGGAGCGGCGTCGGTAGAAGTCAGAGCAGGTTGAACAAGGACCTCAGAAGGAACCCTGAAGTGCTCGGAACATCACCCCGAGGAGGAGACTCGATTATCCTTTGCCCCCGAGTCTTTAACTCGGAGTCCGTCTCAGGTCGGGGAGGGGAGACAATTGCACCATCCACCACGATCTTGTCGGGATCCAAAGGAGAGAGGTCCAAGTCGGGAGCGATGACTCCGACTTGCTCCCTAAAGATCCTCCACGCCTCCTCTGCCCCCTCGGCAATTGAATCCTCTAGGTCCTGATAGGCATCCCGACACCCAGAGAGCTCCTTTTTCAGGTCCAAGTTCTCCGTAAAAAGCCTGATGTAATTCTGCTCCGCCTTCTCCTTAAGGCCCTCTGCCGTGGCACACTGGCCCATCAGTTTCTTCTCCCTCTCCCGAAACTTATCTTTCTCCTCCTTTAATCTGGCAACCTCCTCCTTCAACTTCTTCTCCTCCTCCTGATATAAAGAAATCCTCCCCTCAAGTTCCTCAACTCTTGGGGCAGAACCCAAAGAACTGAGGGGAGTATGTTCAAAAATATCTAGGAGTTTGGTATAAACCCCAGCCGCCCGGACGCTTCCCTGAACTATGAGGTTTAGATGGTTCCGAACCATAGCATCATCCATACTAATGGTAGAATGAGGAAAAAGATGGGTTCGAACAAATTGAGAACCATCAAACGTAGCCCCAGAAGAAGAGCCAAAAGTTTTCCGTTTCTTCTTCTCGGGTTCAAGGGAAGGTCGGGGCGGAGGGGGAGGAGAAGGAAGAGAAGAAGTAGAGGAAGAGGATACCGTAATAGGACGGGAGGAAGTTCCCAAATTATGAGGAGGAGGAGGAGGAGGGGGAAGATCACCAGTGGCCCTCGCCGCGTCCACCCACGCCCGAGATCTTTTCTTAGCATCCTGGACTTTTTGATAAGAGGAGGCAGAAGCTTTCTTCACCATTTCTGAAAAAGAAAAAGACAAATGGTCAATTCACAAAGAAGTCGGAGTTCCAGAATTAGAAATACAAAAACAAGTCGGAATAATCAAGAAACAATTTTATCTACCTATCTGAGCCCGAACATAACTCGGGGACCCTTGGAGAAATTTCTTTATATCCAAATAGGGGGCCCTCCCCCAAACTTCTCGGAGGAACCCCACGGCAGCCTCCTCGACCTCATCTAGGTCGTCCAAACTATACTTCTCCACAGGAGAAGCCTCCAGCCAGTATAAAGGAAAACGGGGAACAAAATTGTCGTCTAGGAAAAAGGGGTGGTGACCCTCTACAGCTTGAACTTTGAAAAAAAAATTTTGAAATCATGGAAGGATTCATCAAAAAGATTGAAGACTCTCCGACCTTGAATAGCCCGGAAGGACACCCACTGTTGTTTATTATTCTGCCTACTTGAGGGCTTAGTCATATGAAAAAGATAAAAGAAAATCCTTAGAGAAGTCGGAAAATCTAAGGCCTGACTGATAAGTTGATAAACTTTCAAAAAACCCCAAGAATTGGGGTGAAGCTGAGTAGGAGCGACTCGGCAGTGACGCAAAACAGAAACCTCAAAAGCAGAAAAGGGCAAAAACACTCCCAGTCAAGTGAAAAAACTCTCATACATAAAAAAGAAATGGGGGTCCTCATCAGAAGCCCTCCCGAAGCAAACCCGGTCTTCCGGACCCGGGGTAATCAACTCATATTTCGACTCATCCTCATCAGAAGCGCAAATTCTATGATGAGTGCGAAGATTGGTGATGAAGTCAGTATCTACAAAAGGTTCTTCCCCCAGAACCGTGACATCCACCCATTGAGCGAGGGATTCTACAGAAGACATTTTTCCTAGAAAAAGGGATAGCAAAACCTACAAAGGAAAAAGAAAAAGGATCAAAAACAGGGTCTCTAAGGGGCCTAGGATCAAATCCTTAAATGAACAGAGTCGCTAAGCCTATAAGTCAACCCTCCTCTCAAGATATAAACATGCAAACGAAAGCATTTCGTAAAAAGAGAGTAGAGAAAAGAACTAACCTTTGCTTGAAAAAGGATGGGGCAGTAGAGGCTCAGAGAAAGGAAGAATCCTTGCGAACAGAGTGTTTTCTTTTTTGAACAGGGAAAGCAAATGCGAAGGTTTTCAGAAACGAAACAAAGAAAGAGATGGAAAGTATTTATAAATACGTTAGGGGCATAATGGTAAAAACGGAGGCAGTCATTAAAGAGGTGCACCGTTACCAATGTAACTGATCCCCGCGTGTGAATACGCAAATTCCTAACGGACGCGACGTTTTGATTAGACGCGACTGTTGAGAAATTTTAAAGCACGTCGGTTCTGAAAAATCACATCGGTTCCTCATCAGGTCGGCTACAAACCCGAGTTAAAATACTCGAAACTCTTAAAAGATATTGGACTCGAGTAGGGGCACTGTTCATACCCTGGCCCAACGCTAAGGCCTAGGACCAAATAAGAGGCCCAATCCAAAGGATTGACCCTCACTCTGCACCGACCTTCCCTCAAAGAAGTCGGTTCTTAGCACGACTTGCTCCAAAGAAGTCGGGGATGAAGATTAGCTGGCAGATAGTACTCATTCAAATAAGTAACTGCCCCCAAAAATCTCTCAACCCACTTCCAAAAGCCATATCCCAACTTCCCTAAGATAAAGGGACGGTTATCCTCCTTTAAAGGTGGAACTACCTCAACGGTGGTTATTGGCTCACCACTATAAATACACTGACACCCCTCAGGTATTACTAAGTCCCAATACTCTCTAGACCTGCTTACACCCTTGCTGACTTTGGCATCGGAGTGTCTTTGCAGGTACCACCCCCCATTCTCTCACACTCACAAGTCGGACGGAGGCTCCAAAGACGCGAACCCGCTCGAAGGCTTCCTTCCTCAAACGATTGGGCCAACCCAACGAGTCCAGCCCATCAATCTCCGGTTACCCATCGTAACAACTTTATTTTTTTTGTGGATTTAGAAATAATAGTTGATTTGACAAAAATTGAGTGATTGATTCTAAATTTTTGCCAAGTAAACAATGTTGCTGACGTGACATTAGTAGGAGCAGAAAAATATCTTAAAGGTAATGCGAGTAAATTTATCCATTTACTTTTAATATATTAAGAATTAAGAATAGATAGATTCTTGCAAGGTTGAAGCTAAGCTAAGCTCCTCCAAGAATCTCTCCTTCTCTGTCATACGATATGATACTCAAAACAGAACTATTAAATCTGATAATCTGAGAACATCGAAAAGATGCAACATATAATACTCAAAACGCATTAATGAACATTAACAAGTTTGTTACAGCAAAAGTTGCATTCATACTACTACTAAGAAAAGGTTCAACGAAAGCGTGGTGTGAACCAAATTATTCCATTGGGTTTATTGATAATACTCAGAACAGAAGAGAACTACGAAATCTGATAATCTGAGAACTTGGAAAAAATGCTACTCAAAACAAGTTAATAAACATTGACTATTTTATTACAGCAAAAGATGCATTCATACTACACATACGAAAAAGCCAAAATGATTCAACAAAATCGTGCTGCCAACCAAATTATTCCATTGGGTTTATTGATAACAGTAGAAGATGCAGTCTCACCTCCCATAAGGCCATAACGCAAGCAAAAGTAAGAGATCCTGCAAGAAATTTCAATTTCAGTACATGGAACCAATGTTTGAGAATAAGTCCACTTTCAATACAAGGAAGAAATCTACCTGTTCATCCTCTAGCCATATGTAGTGAGTTTTTGATCAGATAGATTCTGGTGACCAAACTATTCAAGAACCTGGAGTAGGGTTCTCTGCAAGAGGAGATGAATAATACTGAAACTATGAAGCCACAGAAGCCTGTGAAGAACCCTATCCCCATGCTCATGTATAATGCTTCCAAGAATATTGAATTGTCATCACTCACTTGTGCTACTGCCCTCTCATCTTCTGTGGTTTCTTCTTGACATTTCTTGTCAAGAGGTTCTCCACAAAGATTGGGATTTCCTTCGTAAGCTGAAGGATCGAAACTCTGCAGTTGCGTTCCAATTGGAATTTTGCCATCAAGATCATTGTTTGACAAATCTAACATAGTAAGACGATCAATTTTGGAGAGACTTGAAGGAATTCTGCCTGACAAATGATTTCTTGACAAATCAAGAAACTCTAGTGATTGTAAGTTCCCAATGTTAGAGATGATTTCCCCATTGAGACTGTTCCTTGATAAGTTCAATGAAACCAATCCAAATAACAACTCAATTTCCTTTGGTATTTCACCTGTGAGATGATTACTTGAGAGGTCAATTCCTGTTAGAAGCATATCTGCATTTTTGAAGGAACGATATGCGCTTTTCCATGTTAAAAACAGATACAAATTATATCGTCCAACCAAAAAGGTATATACTCCATCAACTTCGTATGCATACGAATGACGCATTGGTTCATTTGAGCTTCTAGCATCTTGAGTCATTGCAGTGAAATTCTTTATGCATGTTGGAATCCCTCTTGATAATCTATTTTGCGAGAGATCCAAAACTTGAAGCTTTGTTAACAAACACAGACTTGAAGGTAGACTTCCATTGAAGTAGTTGAATCTTAAGCTTAGGATTACTAACTGTTTTAAGCTTTCTCCTATCCATAATGGAATTGGACCAAAAAACTCATTTTGTCCCAGGTCCAACCAGGCCAACTGTGAGCAATTCTTCAACGAAGAAGGTAATTCTCCAGTGAAATTATTGTTTCTTAAAATCAAAGCCTCCAAGTTTGTTAAGACACCCAATGAGAAAGGAATCTTTCCTTCAAGTTTGTTATTGCTGAGGTCAAGAAATTGTAGTGACTTTGAATTATTCCAACAATCAGGCAACTCACCCTTCAATTGATTGTTTGACAAATCCAAAATCCCCAAATGCATGGCTGTGTTATTGCCGCAAACAAATGATGTTATATTTGAAAATCTATTGTTGGATAGATATAAGGCACTTGCTGGCAACCAAAACCGTGGAATGGAACCCTCAAATTGATTTGAAGTCAAATCTATTTCTGGGTAAGATAACTCAATTGGGAGATTTGGAATTGTACCAGTTAGATTGTTGCCTGAAATATTGAAAATATTCATTGTCAGCAATTTTCCCCACAACCAGTTCGGCACAGAATTCAGATTCCTGAGATTTGCAATATCAAGCCACTTGAATTCATTTTGATTCTTGAGCCAATGTGGAAAATTAGAATCTACCATGCAACCTGGTATCCTCAACTTTTGTATTTGGAAAGGTGGAACCCAGCGGGCACTAATCTTGATAGTCAACGAGCTACCTGCTATGTCAAAGGCTTTCAATTTGGAGAGGTTAGTGAAATGAGATTCAGTGATGACACCTTCAAGAGAATTTCCATCAAGAAACACAACCTCCAACTCAGTAAGCAATCCCAGGGTTGTAGGTATTTCTCCATGCAATTCATTATCTGAAAGGCATAACTCTTTCAAAGACGAGATGTTTAAAATGTCAGGCAGCATCCCATGAATTTTATTTCTCGATAAATCCACTTTTTGAAACGAGCTACTGGTGCATCTTGAAGAGTTGTGAATAAAACTCGAAAGATCCCCAGTCAAGTGATTGCTGGAAGCATAAAAGGATTGCAAGGTGCATATATTCCCTAAGGATTTTGGAACATGGCCTTCTAGATTGTTGTTTGAGAGGTCTGCATTTTCAAGTGAATGCATTATGTTGCCAAAATCATCAGGAATGGTGCCTCTTAAGATGTTGTAGGAAAGGTCAAGCAGTTGGAGATTAGAGGTGAAGTTAAACACCCAATGAAATATAGTTTGTGATGTCAAATAATTCTGAGACAAATCAAGTTTAGCAAGGGAAGTAGAGAAATTCAAACTGGAATTAGACAATGGAAGAATATGAGAATCAGAAAGACCACACCCGCTTAGCCCCAGTTCTTTTAAGCTTGGAAGCTTTGCAAGGAACTGGAGTAGGTGGAGAGAATAATCATTTAGATTAAGGACTCCACTCAAATCAAGGCTTGTTAGAGAGGAGAGATTTAACAGCCACTGAATACCGCCATGATTTTTACCATAAAATGTGAGGTTCTGATTGTGGTGAAGATCAAGATGCTGCAGTTGGTAGGGGATCACTCCTTCAAGTAGGTTCCAACTAAGATCAAGATGCTGCAGTTGGGAAAGATTCCCAAGTTGGTAGGGGATAACTCCTTCAAGTCGGTTCCAACTAAGATCAAGGTGCTGCAGTTGGGAAAGATTCCCAAGTTGGTAGGGGATCACTCCTTCAAGTAGTAGATTGTTACCAAGATCAAGATGCTGCAGCTGTAAGAGATTTCCAAGTTGAGAAGGGATTTCTCCATCAAGAAGATTGAAGCTAAGATCAAGATACTGCAGTTGCGAGAGATTTCCCAGCTGTGATGGGATCTCTCCCTCAAAATAAGGTTTTCTAAGAACATAATCGGAGAAAGCAGCAGAAGAGAGATTAAGATAGCATAGATTTGGGAAAGAACCCAAGAATGGTGGGATGTGAGTAGTGGCGTTATTTGATAAGCAAGTGAGGTCTAGATACGACAAGTGTTGGAGGTCAGTCAAGGAAGGGCTGATTTCACCGCTCAAGTAGTATTGTGGTTCAGAGCAGTGAAGATCAAGCCTCTCAACGTACCCAGTTTCATGGTTGCATCGAATCCCCTTCCATTTGCAGCAATCATTCTCGTCCTTCCATGAAGACAAAATGCCATACTTATCATGGAGGCCTTGTTTGAACTTGAGCAGAGCAAGTCTCTCCCTCTCTTTGCACTTCTTTTCTCCACCCTCTGTTGCTGCATGGTTGGATCCTAAATGCCATAGCAATACCAACAAAACAAGCAATTTCAGGATATAACCACCCATTATGTATTCAAGCTAACAACAGTATAATTGTATAACCTTCAATTCTTAGAAAAGCTAAACATTTTAACTGTCTCTTTGATAAAGAACTTATAGTGGATCACGACTCATCGTGTTTCCAAACACTTGTTAGTAACTTAATATTGAAAGTTTGGAAGCTTTTGTGGAATTATTTTATTTTTATTAATATTTGTATATCTAACAGTCCAACATATTTTCGTATATAATGTAGTTATTTAAACTACATTAGACTTCTCATATCCCTATTATTCTTATCTCAAGTATTAGGCTATTACTTATTAGGTCAAGAACTATCATGACCGAGATTATTTATGTTGACTATTTGACTTATATAAAGGCGTTTATTGTGTCTGTTATGTTAGTTTTCTTACTACCTATTCTTTAATTTGGATCTTTATTAGCAAAGGGATGACAAAAGAATAAGGAAAGACAAGTTTATATTCAAAATGCATGAAATTTTGTTGTGTTGCATGATGTCTTCATGTGATATAGCTTACTTGCTTTGCCTACCAATGAGGACCATTTCTGCCTCAATCCCTATATCATGCATTTTATTCCATATCATATCATATATACAATTATTATCCAGGCTAATGTGAAGTTACTTGGCTAGTTCTATTATGCGCGTGTATACTTGATCAAAGTAGTAGTCACTGCAACCATGAAACATCACCGATATAAAATGAGCTAGTGCGAGTAATTTACATATTCTTAAATTAACCTAACTAGAATGAGACCCGTATCCAAACGGTAAATTAACGATAGTATATAATAAATATTAAAAATGGCTATATTTTATAGAATTAAATTAAATAGGTGTAAACTAAAATTAAATTTAAAAGGTATTTTATCTAAAATAATTTATAGTACAAAAGATTTGAATGTTGGAGTTGTACAAAGTGATATTTTTATTTGGTAGTTTAATTTTTGCATTTGTTTTAGTTGATGGATTTAGTCTTCTTACGTGGTACTCGTCCTCCTTTTTCTTTATTGGTTATTGTTAGAATTGTTGCTTTTTTCTTTCTGTCGAGGTTCTTGTGAATGCATGTTCTTTATGAATTGTTGAGTTGTATGCACTTTCTATTATGTTGTTTGTTCCATCTTTGCATGTATGTTTTTTTTCCGAAGATGTGTCTTGAATTTGTATGATTTTCTTTCTTCTTAATCTCTTAATATAGTTTTCCAATGACATCTACATTAAAAAAACAAAAAACAAAAATGGTGTAATTTTTTTAATAAGTTATTTTTAATAAGAATAATTAAAATAGTATAAAATAGAATTACCTGTTAGTATTTTTCTTTGACCCACTCAGTTAGACAATGTCTCAATTGATACAAATTCAAAATAGTCTTGAAAAATGTTTAAAATTGGATCTTTAATTTCTTTCACAATAATTGTGACTAAAAAGTTTGCTTTCATTATACCTTTAATTGGCCTATAAAAATTATTTGTATAATTTTTTATAGTATAGACTTTTTCTTTTCTGTATTATTAGTAAATCATAGTTCATAATTAGTTAAAAAAGAATAATGAATAACATATTAAAAGAAGTATAATTTTAACGATATTAAAATACAATTATTGTTCATACCCTGACCCAACTCTATGACCCAGATCCAAATAAACCAAAAGATCTAATCCAAAGATTGGCCTTCGCTACTTTCCCGACCTTCTCATAAGAGGTAGGATTCAACACAGACTCCTTCCCAAAGAAGTCGGGTACGATGGATAGCTAGTAGACGACACTTATTCAAATAAGTAACTGCCCATAAAGTCTCTCAACCCACTTCCAGAAGCCATATCCCAACAACCCTAAGATAAAAGGACGGTTATCCACCTTCAAAGATGGAACTACTCCAACCGCGGTTATTAGATCACCACTATAAATACACTGACACCCTTCAAGTATTACTAAGTTCCAATTCTCTCTAAACCTGCTTACCACTTTGCTGACTTAGGCATTGGAGTGTCTTTGCAGGTACCACCCCCAATTCTTTCACATACACAAGTCGGACGGCGGCTCTCGGACGTAAACCAAGTCGGAGACCACCTCCTCTTGACGCTTGGGCCAATCTTTCAAGCCCAATCCACCTACCTCAGGTTTCCCACGTAACAATTATATATAAAGTATTATACAATAATATAAAAAGTATAAAAAGTAAAAATAATTAAAGTATTTTTTCGTAAATTCAATTTAAAAATATAATAAATATGTTTGTTTTGTACTTTTTCATTTAATATAATCATTTCTAAGCAAAGAGACTCTTCTTCATTTGTAGGTGTTAATGTTTCCCATAGATAAACCACGCGAATTTTGATAAACTAATTGTCTTTTTATTTAGTGATATTGTCCAAAGAATGATGCTACATTAAGTAAGTTTGAGATGTTGTGTAGTTCGGGAATAAATTTTTTGTGCTAAATTTGATGTCATTTGAAAGAATAGTGATAAGAGATTTATATAAGTAGTTTAAATAGTATAAAATTTGAATATTTGTAACATAAAATTTATTATGATTAATAATATTATTATTACATTTGTAATATATATGAATGCTTGTTATATTTAATGAGTTATTTATAGAAATTAATAAATTAATTATTGGAGTTATAAATTTATTGTATTGTTTATAATAGTGAGATATAATAAATATATGGATATGAATTTAATGTCTTTGTAGATTACAAATTTGATTAAAAATTTTTGTATATTTTATTATTATTATTTTTTTGCTGATTTAAAAATAATAGTTAATTTTTGACAAAAATTGAGCAGTTGATTTTAATATTTTGCAAAATAAACGATTAATTATTTGACACCTACCAAAATTAGTTTCACTACCTCTGTCGAGTTTAGATTGTAAAGTTCATTGTGTATGTGCGTATACGTAAATAAAAAATTAACCACTAATCAGTGTATAAAAATACGTATTTTAACATTTTATGAAAAAAAATTATTATACTACTATAAACAAGTTTGATTAGATTGTATTGTTAGTGCATGTTCAACTTTCTCCCAAAATCATGATTCATGAAGCCGAAGCACTGAAACTCTGCAGTTGTGTTCCAACTTCCAATGCGAATTTCGCCATCAAGATCATTATTAATCAATTTGAATCCCCGTTGAGATTGTTCCTTGATAAGTTGAATGAAACCAATCCCTTTTGACTTGTCCACAATATATTTGTTCCAAGCCTCAAACGGTTACGAATCAGCCCCTACCATTCTGTTATTATTGTTAGCGCTATCAAGTTTCAACGAAAATTCTTGTAAGGTTGAAGCTAAGCTAAGCTCCTCCAAGAATCTCTCCTTCTCTGTTATACGATATTGATGGTAATCAGTGGTTAAGAGAAGAGGGTTGAATCTTAACCCCCTTTTCACTTGACAATACTTGTTGGCCTTTGAAATTATTTCTGAAAATTTTTTGTCTTTTTATCTCGTAACCAGCCACGAGACTTTTTCTTTTGTCTCGTACCCAGCCACGAGACTTTTCTTTTTGTCTCGTCAGTCAGTACGAGATATTTTTTATTTTACCTCCTGTGCAGCAAAAACAGAAATGGAGTAGAAGAAAAAGAAGATTACACCCAAATATATCCTAGTTCAGCTGCTAAGTGTAGTGTAGCCTACATCCAGTCTCCATCACAACAATGATGAAATTTCACTGTAATCAGTCTTGATTACAAACACCAATTCTCCCTAGGAACTACCCTTCCTATCTGGGACAAGTCCAGAATCTAAACCCAAACTGAACTTGACTTGGTCACTGCCAAGCTTTCACTTAAAGTGCTAACCCAACTTACAAGGGGATTCCCATAGAATAATGAAACACAACACAGATGTATAAAGGAACTCTAAGGACATCTATGACTTTTTCTTTTAATTTTGCACTCTCTGCCTTTTTCCGCTCTATGGTTTTTTCATACAAACCTCACTGTTTACCTTTTTCCATGAGACTCAAGACATGACAAAATTAAACAGAAAAATACAAAATGAAGAATATTGAAGGAGAAGAATTTCTGTTAGCTTGGGGAGTTATAGGAACTCTGTGCTCACTTTTTCTTTTCCTTGAATTAAACCTTGACTGTTCACCCTTACTTATAGGAAGAAGCCTCCAAGGTTGAAAACCAAACAAACCAAGCCAATCTTCTTCTTCTTCAAATAGAATCGGTTCAGCCAGAGAGAGAAGAGATAACCCATGCAAAACCCAACATGCAATTACCTCTAGTCCTTCCTTGGTCACTAATCTTCATCAATCCGAGCCCTTCATCCTTGCCTTGCTCTCCAAGATGAATCCCTGGCCCTTGATGCTTCATGATGATGATAGCTTCATCTGCTCCAATCTCTGCCTTCTCCATCACGTAGCCACTGTAGCTACATCCTGTGGTGGTTGAGTAGAATCAGAGACAAGCCATCCTCCCAAGATTCTTTTTCTCTGTTGGCCGAGATCTTCACTTCCATTTTTGGTATGGAGGAGTCAAGATCTCTTCACAAAATTTTACCACAAGTGAAAGAGAATCTTAGCCACAACATACTTTTATTTTGCTTTTTCTTGTCATCATTGTGATGGTCTTTGTTACTTGTTTGACTAAATCTCCATTTTGGTCCCTGAAATTCACGCGATTATCTAATTTGGTCCTTGAAATTCAAAATTACCTATACTGGTCCTCCAGATTCAAGTCCCAGCACCAATGTGGTCCCTCGAATCTTTCTGGTGATGACTAAACAAATGGAATGCTGAGATGGCATCTTTCCTGCTACACTGGATGGTGAGTAAACGATGTCGTTTACCCTTGGCATCCAAACAGGTCAAAAATGTCGTCGCTTTGTATATGAATGGAGAAGAAACGATGAAGACCCAAAATAAAGTATTCTTCTTCTCCTCTACCTCCACTATTCTTCATTTCTAACTTGTTTGGGCACTAAGGGTAAACGACATCGTTTACTCATCATCCAATGTAGTAGAGAGGGTGCTATATCAGCACTTCGTTTGCCTAGTCATCACCGAAAAGAGTCGAGGGACCATATTGGTGCCTGGATTTGAATCTGGAGGACTAGTATAGGTCATTTTGAATTTCAAGGACCAAACTGAGTAATCGCGTGAATCTCAGGGACCAAAATGGGTATTTAGTCTTGTTCTTCCTTTCGGTGTCTAGCCATAGCCTCCATGCTTTCTCTGTAATGATATGATCGAAGGTAGAAGAAAGATGAGAGAGAAGATAGAGCTAGAATAAAAGCAACTAAATGAATCAAATTAATTGAAATGAGATTGCTTTTACTTCCCTTACAGAGTAGCGTGTAGCATTGATGATTACCATCACATCAATGACCAACTCTCTCTCATGTTTCCAATGCAAGTATTAAATTCTCTTTAATGAAATTTGAATTCCATCTCATGGTGGAAATGGATTCCGTTGGAAGCAAGAAGTAATACATTTGCTTTCACTCATGATTGGTTTCGGACCAAACAAGCAAAATTATTTGGGCTTGTATCAATGATAAATAAAACTGGTCCAACTAATAATTTGTTTCAGCCAAGTCACTTAATCATTTTAACCAAGGCTGAGTAAGCATATTGGGCTTATAATGATAATGATTGAATTTTGGCCCAATGATCAAATTATTGTTTCATCCTTAAGAACCAAACAAGTTTTGCATCAAAGCTGAAAATAATTTTAATGGGCTTGTTGTATGCATCTTTTCTTTTCGGCCCAAATGTAAAATCCTGCAAAGCAAAATTATTTAAATCAATATTTGTAAATTAATATCAACTAATAATTTTGTAATTAATCACATTAATAATGTTTGATCATCACTAATTTAAATTAGAGTTTTCCAAACTCATCAATCTCCCCCCTGATGACAAACATTATTAAAAAAAATTGAAATGGAAAGAAATTAAAGATTAAAGAGTAGAATACTCCTTTTGAATATTTGAATTTTTCCTCCTTTCTAATTGTCACATGGCTCTCCCTTAATGTATGTTATTTTACCAAGGGAAGCTTTATACATGTAACAATTTTTATCAAGTCTAAGGCAACAATGTTATTCAACATATTCATTATGTAATGTTGAATGGCTTGATTTATGAGCAGAATTGAATGATAATCAAAATTCATTTGTTATCAATAATTTGATTTTCTGCTCAATCATACAAAAATAACAAGGTTGATGTTTCCTGAATTTTTTTAATCAAATCAAAGCAGATTGATCATAGCAAAGAAAAATTTTTCTAATCATTGATGATCATCTCAAACAGTAGTAAACTTCATATTTCTCAACTTAAAGGAACTGCCAAAAATAAATCCAAAACAACAATCATTATATCAAGGTAAGACAAATGCATCACAATTATAATCAACCAAGCATTTTACCAAGATAAACATCAAGCAACAGCAGCAATCAAGATAAAACAAATGCATTATCAACATGCATTATCAGCATTATCAAGCATCAACAAGAGTGATCATGAACTCTCAAAGAGAATTTCATCTCCTGTTTTCCAATTTCAATTTTTAGAATCATTCCTCCCCCTTTTGGCATCAAGGGGCACCTGCAAAAAGAATTTGACATAGCAAACAAAATTTTCAAAATATTTTTCAAGAGTATCCACAGAGTATCACAGAGTTATAGTACTAACAGTATCCAACCAAACAAAACAGAGTATCAAATGAGCCTAAATATGCCAATATCAAATACTAAAAGAAATAGATTAATCATCAGATAAATGAAGATCAGATTCCTCAGCTCTTTCGTCACTAGCAGCTCCGATATCCTCCTCAAGACTTTCCAGCATCAAACTGACCCTGTCCTTGCATCTCATCCAAGCTCTTTCATTCTCATAGGCTATTTTGCGTGCCGTCTTATGGGATTGGACCATGAGCTCTGACATATTTGAAAATTCTGTGAGAATTTCTTTGATAGACTTGGTTGCTTTAGAGGACTCAGGTCGGCTTTCATATTCACTATCCAAAGCCAAAGATTTCTTGCCCTTGGTTCCTTTAACAGCGCCACCTCCTTTGATCATAGACACTTTGTTTTCTACTGCCTCATTCAGAAGATCAATTTTAAAATATTCAAAGATACTGGTTAAGAACATACCATAGGGCAGATTTGCCTTTTTGGTGCTCTTAACCGATTCCCACATGTGTTGGATCATAAGATAACCAAAAGATATAGGAGTAGATGTAACAAGTGCAAATATGATGAGAGAGTCAGAGAATGTTACTCTATTATGGGAGCCGCTTTGAGGAGTCAAAATGTGGGTGATGATCTGATGAAGCAAAGAGTTGGTTGGTCCGAGGGCTTTGTGGGTAGGAGTAGTGCCATCCAAGCCAGAGAGATTCTCACAAATGTGTTGAAGAACAACCTTATAGGTGACGCCGACTTGTGAATCCCACTTTTCGGCCATGTACGATCTCGGCCCCTCCTCTTTGTAGCCTAGAGCCGTCCCAATGATTTCAGTATCAAGAGTGATATGAACCCTCTTCACATATGAATGGATGGTGCCATCAATCAGTCGCATGTTGGCATAGAACTCACGAACTAAACCGGGGTAAATCGGTTTCTGGATGTGAAGCAGAGGAGTCCATTGAAGAAGTTCAAAAAGAGAAGAGACATTTATCCCTTTGTTGGTGAGAGAGTCAAGGTTGACGAGATAAGTGGGACAAAAATGACGCTTTTCCAGAACCTCTTTGTGGAATTCATATGAAGCACAGGAGTTGAATCTGGCAGGGTCATAGTGAGAGTGTGGTTTGCTGAATTTTTTCTTGAAATCCAAGGATTTCAGGTTTGCTGGTTCCTTGGTATTGTGCAACGCGAATCCTTTTGTTTTCTGAGAACTCTTTTATGGCGTAGCTTTCTTCGGTGGAGATGGTGGTGGTGATGGAATTGGTGAGGTGTGAGATTCTTCCTTTTCCTCCACAGGAGCTTTCTCTTTCTTCTTTCTTGAAGAGGTCTTAGTGGCTATGACTTTCCTTCGCATGGTGTCGGTTTGTTTTGAGGGTGGAGAAGATGATGATATAGAGTGAATATGTATGTGTGTGTGAGATTGTGGTGTGGACGGTTTTTGAGAAAATAGAAGCCTTTCACTTTTCCTGGGGGCAGTTTTCTTTTTCATGGTAGTAAAAATGGAGAAGTGGAAGATGGGGGGGTTTGAATAGAAACCAAATGGAGTGAGGGAGGCGGGAGGTTAGGGAAGCATTAAATGTGGAGTGGAGAGAGAATTGGAGGGAATTTAATGACCATTAAGTGGCGATTAATACCCAAAGAAGTTTCTCTTTTATTTGAAATAAACTGAAAAGTGATTCCTTGAATCAAGGGATTAGTTGAGGAGAAGGATTTGATTTGACAATAACCACTTCCAACAAGATTTGATGAGACAACAAAAAGATTTTGATGTGCACAAAAAGGAAACTTAACAAAACGGTCAGAGTGGGGTCAAAGAAGTTTGGTGGGGCCCATGATAATTGATTTAGACGCAGTCTCCCCCTTAATCACAGCCCTTCCCATACACTCTGATTTTTATCTCGTCCATTCCTACGAGACAAAACTGAGCAGAATCAAAATTTCACAAATTATCAAGAGAACTTAAATCAATCATTCCCAAATTTTTCTCAAAGTGTAGAATCTGTCTTCACAGAGTGGTTTTGTAAAAATATCAGCAAGTTGGTCTTCAGATTTTACAAATTGAATATCAATAGTACCTTTTTGCACATGTTCTCTAATGAAATGATATTTAATTTCAATGTGCTTGGTTCTTGAGTGCAGAATAGGATTTTTTGAAATGTTTATAGCACTCATATTATCACAAAATAAAGGTATACTATTGATCTTTAATTTGTAATATTCCAACTGCGTTTTTAACCAAATTAGTTGTGAACAACATGCAGATGTAGAAATATATTCAGCTTCAGCTGTGGATAGAGCCACTGTGGCTTGTTTTTTGCTTGACCACATGTTGAGTGAGCTTCCAAGGAAGCAACACATGCCGGATGTACTCCGTCTATCCACCCTATCTCCCGCATAATCTACATCACAAAATCCTACTGCACAAAAGTCATCAGATTTAGGATACCACAAGCCATAATCACTAGTTCCCTTTATGTATTTAATGATGCGCTTAACGACTGACAGATGGGATTCTTTTGGGTGAGATTGAAACCTTGAACATACACCCACACTTTGAACAATGTCTGGTCTAGAAGAAGTAAGGTACATGAGTGAACCTATCATTCCTCTATACCTTGTTTCATCCACATCTTTGCCATTATCATCATTTTCAAGTTTTGTGTTAGGATGCATTGGTGTTCCCATTGGTTTGGAACTTTCTAGGCCAAATTTTTTGATAAGTTCTTTTGCATACTTTCCTTGGTGAATAAAAGTACCACTAGGAGTTTGTCTAATTTGGAGGCCAAGAAAGAAAGTAAGCTCTCCCATTAACTCATCTCAAACTCACTAGTCATGAGTTTTCCAAACTCTTCACACAAGGATACATTGGCCGATCCAAACACAATGTCATCAACATAAACTTGAACTAGGAGTATACCATTATTAGATGCTTTAATAAATAAAGTAGTGTCGGTGGTACCCCTTTGAAATTAATTTTCCAACAAGAAGGCACTAAGCTTTTTATACCAAGCTCTTGGAGCTTGTCTAAGACCATAAAGAGCCTTAGATAATTTGAAAACATGATTTAGAAATTCTTTATCTTCAAAATCGGGGGGTTGTGCCACATACACTTCTCTATCAATAAAGCCATTAAGGAAAGCACATTTAACATCCATTTGAAATATTTTAAAACTCTTATGGGCAGCATAGGCAAGAAGCAACCTAATTGCTTCCATTCTAGTTACCGGAACAAAAGACTCATCAAAATCTATACCCTCTTTTTGATCGTAACCTTGGGCCACTAATCTAGCCTTGTTACAAACAACTTGTCCATCCTCACCGAGTTTATTTTTAAACACCCACTTAGTACCCGTAACTTTCTTACCATCCGGATGGGGTACTAGTGTCCGAACCTCATTCTTATCGAATTGAGCAAGCTCTTCTTGCATTGCTTTGACCCATGATGGATCTTCAAGAGCTTGTTTGACATTGTTGGGCTCCATTTGTGACAAGAGGGCAAAATTGCTTGGTTCGGATTGCCTTTTGGTTGAGAATCTTGTTGTTACACCTTGAGAGGGATCACCAATGATAAAGTCATGAGGATAACCCCTCATAGACTTCCATTCTCTAGGCTTCCGGAGTGGTGTTGAGCTTTGATAAGCTTTTGGTGGTCTCACTGTTTCAGTTTCTCGTGCCTGCTCGGGAGACAAAATGGAAATGTCTCCTTCAATCTGATGAGATAAAACTGGACTGGCAGATTCTTCATTTTGAGCAGATTTGGGATTCTCTTTACTTGTTCTAGCTTCTTCGCAGTCTGAATCATTATCTATCACAGTGCTGGAAATTACAACATGTATGGATTCCTCTATGGTTCTATGTTCTTTGAGATAAATCCTATAGGCCTTACTAGTGGTGGAGTATCCAACAAACATCCCTTCATAGGATTTTGGATCAAATTTGCCAAGGTTTTCTTTATTGTTAAGTACAAAACATTTGCATCCAAAAACATGAAAATACTTAAGATTTGGAGAGGTTCCTTTCCATAACTCATAAGGTGTTTTCTTCAACCCTTTTCTAATAATTGTCCTATTCAAAATGTAACATGCTGTATTTACAGCTTCAGCCCATAGAAATTTAGGAATCTCATTGTCACAAAGCATGGCCCTAGTCATCTCTTGAAGGCTTCTATTCTTTCTCTCAACCACCCCATTTTGTTGAGGGGTTCTAGGGCATGAAAAGTTATGAGCAATTCCAAAGTCATCACAGAATTTTTCAAAGTCTTGGTTTTCAAATTCTCTTCCGTGATCACTTCTCAAATGGGCGATTTTCAAATATTTTTCATTTTGAATTTTCTTGCAAAGGGTTGAAAAAGCATGAAAAGCATCATTCTTATGAGCAAGAAAAAGTATCCAACCTAATCTAGAGTAATCATATACCACCACAAGACCATAGTGTTTACCTCCTAAACTTTGAGTTCTTGTTGGACCAAAAAGATCAATATGTAACATCTCTAATGGCCTTTTGGTTGAGATTCCATCTTTTGATTTAAAAGAGGATTTTACTTGTCTGTCCAATTGGCAAGCATCACAAGTAAGATCCTTGTCAAATTTGATATTTGGAATTTCTCTAACCAAAATTTTCTTGACTAGCTTAGAAATTTGGTACATGCTTGCATGACCCAACTTTCTATGCCATAGCCATTTTTCAGATTCAAGAGAAGTAAAACATGTTATATTTTGTTCTTTCAAGTCTTTAAGAGTCAATCCATACACATTATTGCATCTTTTAGCTTCAAATAAAATGTCCCCTGTTTTCTCACAAACAACCAAACATACAAACTTTCTAAAAATAACTTCAAAACCTAGATCACACAATTGGCTTACACTAAGTAAATTATGCTTCAAACCATTTACAAGAAGAACATCATTTATACAAGATGAAAATCTTTTACCAACTTTCCCAACAGCCACTATCTTTCCTTTAGCATCATCACCAAAAGTGACAAATCCTCCATCATATTCATCAAACTTTATGAAGAAGGTTGTCTTTCCGATCATATGCCTAGAGCATCCGCTGTCCATATACCACATATTCTCTTTCCGTTTGGATGCTAGGCACACCTACAAGACAAGCTCAAGTAACCTTAGGTATCAAAATTGGATCCTTTTACGTTAAACTATCTCTTATGTCCTAAATCATTATAATAAAAAACCACTTTGTAAACTTTATCACCAATCATCCTCTCACCAAAAAGCATTGAATGGAAAAGTGTCCATTTCGGTTACATAGTCTACAAAACCTTGGAGTTGCTGTTTTGTTAAAGCTTGTTGGGTTTTGAAACCTTGTATCATTAAAAGATGAGACAATGTTTTCAAAATAAGGTTTCTCATTAGATTTATAGAATCTCAAGCCAGCTTTATCATAAAGAGGTTTTTTACTAGCCAAAAATTGATTCAGATTTTCAGAACTTTAAGTGAACTTGGCTAAGTCTTCTTTAAGTCTTTTGACCTCTTTAAGCAACTCTTCATTTCTTTTAAAACAATCTACATATGCAACAACTGAATGCTTACTTTCACAGCTCCTAAGTTGGGCTTTTAACTGCTTATTTTCTTCAACAAAATCACAAGCAGTTTCGGCCTCCCTTAGTTTTTCTTTAAGAAAACTATTTTTTGCTTTAAGGATGGTGATTTGTTGTTCAAGTTCTTGATTATCCAGCAAAAAACATCTTATTTTTTCAGAAAGATGATCTATCATAAGATGAAGAGATTCAGTGTCAGGGTTAGGAACGATTACCTGTTCAACGAGGTCAGTCATAAGACATGGTTGAGACTTGGTTTCGGATTCTTCATCATCTTCAGAATCGTTTTCTAGATCCTCCCATGATGCCATCAGTCCCTTTTTCTTTCCTTTCTTTGGCTTTTCTTCCTTCTTCAACTTAGGACAATCGGATTTGAAATGTCCTGTTTCCTTACAGTTGTAGCATGTCACCTTGCTGAGAAATAACTTCAGTTTTCTTGAGCTGCCTCCTTTGCCTCTCTCCTTGAGCTTCACCATTTTTCTAAATTTTTTGGCAAACAACACAAATTCATTTTCAAAATCACTGGACTCATCATCCAGGGGGTTAGTCACAGAAGTAAAAGCAATTCCTTTCTTTTTTGAATCTTTTTTCAAATAAGTGTTTTCAAAAGCAAGAAGATTTTCTCTCAAATCATCATATGTCATAGAATCAAGACCACTACTCTCAGAAATTATTAATGCTTTTGTTTTCCACTCTTTTGTGAGACATCTCAACACTCTTCTCACTAGCACAGATTCAGGATACTTGATTCCCATAGCATCCAAGCCGACAATGATGGTGTTGAAGCGCTCAAACAGTTCATCAATGGATTCTCCTTCCTTCATTGTAAACATTTCATACTCTCTATTTAACATATCTATACTGGTCTTCTTAACAATGGTGGTTCCTTCATGAGTCACTAGGAGTTTGTCCCAGATTTCTTTTGCCATTGTGCAACATGATACTGACGAACGGATTTTTGACGGTTTAGAAATTCACTAATAAAATCTCGTTGTAAAGTATAGTTTCTAAACCAAGCAATAATCCTTTCATACAAAAAGTTGTTTGTCATTAGTACAAACCCCTAAAATTTATAAACCGAAGTATTGGACCTCGGGTCGTTCTCCCTAGGAATTACAATGAAGTGTCTTGTTATTGGTCATGAGTTATTTTGGGGTTTTGGATAAGGAGCATGAAAAGTAAATGGCAATGAAAATAAACTAAAAACTATAAAAGGCTCTTGGAAAGGTGTGAGAACTAGAAGTCCTATCCTAGTTATCCTTTTCAATTGTGATGAGAATTGTTCATTGCTACCACTTAGTTAACCCTTACTAATTAAAGGAAAGTCAAGTGGATGAATTGACTTGAGCCACAAGGTCTAGTTCCTAGGTTAAATGTGACAAAAGGTTATCAAAATACTCTAAATTCAATGCAAAACAAACCGTCAAATTGGGGTTTGTCAGATACCCGTCGGTATTCCTCGAAACTGATAGCACAGTTGAGTAAGTTGATGACCTTGGCATTGAGTTCAACCTTCTTTCTGTCTTCTTCAGTCCAGCTTGCTTCTGGTTTAAGAGAAACAACTCCTTCGTTACTTGTGACGGTTGGATATTGAGGACCCTCCAGGATAATCTTCCAAAGTCTGTAATCCACTGCATGCACAAGGATCTTCATTCTCTCCTTCCAATAAGTGTAGTTTTTCCCATTAAAAAGAGGAGGTCGGTTGCTTGATTGTCCTTCAGTCAGGTTGTAGGACACCAGATTTGAGCCACTGTTTTCTGCCATCTGGATCTTTTCTCCAAGTTGCAAAGCTTGATCTCTTTGAGACCAAGCTCTGATACCAATTGATGGTAATCAGTGACTAAGAGAAGGGGGGTTGAATCTTAGCCCCCTTTTCACTTGACAATACTTGCTGGCCTTTGAAATCACTTCTGAAAACTTTTTGTCATTTTATCTCATAACCAGTCACGAGACTTTTTCTTTTGTCTCATACCCAGCCACGAGACTTTTCTTTTTGTCTCGTCAGTCAGCAAGAGATATTTTTTATTTTACCTCCTGTGTAGCAGAAATAGAAATGGAATAGAAGAGAGAGAAGATTACACCCAGATATATCTTGATTCAGCTGCTAAGTACAGTGCAGCCTACATCCAGTCTCCATCCCAACAATGATGGAATTTCACTATAATCAGTCTTGATTACGAACACCAATTCTCCCTATGAACTACCCTTCCTATCCGGGACAAGTCTAGAATCTAAACCCAAACTGAACTTGACTTGGTCACTGCCAAGCTTTCACTGTAAAGTGCTAACCCAACTTACAAGGGGATTCTCACAGAATCATGAACAACACAGATGTACAAAGGAACTCTAAGGACATATATGGCTTTTTCTTCTAATTTTGCACTCTCTGCCTTTTTCCGCTCTATGGCTTTTTCATACAAACCTCACTATTTGCTTTTTTTCATGAGACTCAAGACATGACAAAATTAAACAAAAAAATACAAAATGAAGAACATTGAAGGAGAAGAATTTCTATTAGCTTGGGGAGCTATAGGAACTCTGTGCTCACTTTTTTCTTTTCCTTGAATCAAACCTTGGCTGTTCACCCTTACTTATAGGAAGAAGTCTCCAAGGTTGAAAACCAAACAAACCAAGCCAATCTTCTTCTTCTTCAAACAGAACCGGTTCGGCCAGAGAGAGAGAGAAGAGATAACCCATGCAAAACCCAACATGCAATTACCTCTAGTCCTTCCTTGGTCACCAATCTTCATCAATTCGAGCCCTTCATCCTTGCCTCGCTCTCCAAGATGAATCCTTGGCCCTTGATGCTTCATGATGATGATAGCTTCATCTGCTCCAATCTCTGCCTTCTCCATCACGTAGCCACTGTAGCTACATCCTGTGGTGGTTGAGTAGAATCAGAGATAAGCTATCATCCCAAGAATCTTCTTCTCTGTTGGCCGAGATCTTCACTTCCATTTTTGGTATGGAGGAGTCAAGATCTCTTCACAAAATCTTACCACAAGTGAAAGAGAATCTTAGCCACAGCATACTTTTAGTTTGCTTTTTCTTGTCATCATCGTGATGGTGTTTGTTGCTTGTTCTTTATTTCGATGTCTAGCCATAGCCTCCATGCTTTCTCTGTAATGATATGACCGAAGGTAGAAGAAAGATGAGAGAGAAGATAGAGCTAGAAGAAAAGTAATTAAATGAATCAAATTAATTGAAATGGGATTGCTTTTACTTCCCTTGTAGAGTAGCGTGTATAATTGATTACCATCACATCAATGACCAACTCTCTCTCATGTTTCTAATGCAAGTATTAACTTTTCTTTAATGAAATTTGAATTCTATCTCATGGTGGAAATGGATTCCTTTGGAAGCAAGAAGCAATACATTTGCTTTCACTCATGATTGGTTTCGGACCAAACAAGCAAAATTATTTGGGCTTGTATCAATGATAAATAAAATTGGTCCAACTAATAATTTGTTTCAGCTAAGTCACTTAATCATTTTAACCAAGACTGAGTAAGCATATTGGGCTTATAATGATAATGATTGAATTTTGGTCCAATGATCAAATTATTGTTTCAGCCTTAAGAACCAAACAAGTTTTGCATCAAAGCTGAAAATAATTTTAATGGGCTTGCTGTACGCATCTTTTCTTTTCGGCCCAAATATAAAATCTTGCAAAGCAAAATTATTTAAATCAATATTTGTAAAATAATATCAACTAATAATTTTGTAATTAATCACATTAATAATATTTGATAATCACTAATTTAAATTAGAATTTTCCAAACTCATCAGATATGATACTCAAAACAGAACTATTAAATTTGATAATATGAGAACTTCGAAAAGATGCAACATATAATACTCAAAACACATTAATGAACATTAACAAGTTTGTTACAGCAAAAGTTGCATTCATACCACTAGTAAGAAAAGGTTCAACGAAAGCGTGGTGTGAACCAAATTATTCCACTGGGTTTATTGATAATACTAAGAACAGAAGAGAACTACTAAATCTGATAATCTGAGAACTTGGAAAAAATGCTACTCAAAACACGTTAATAATAAACGTTGACTATTTTATTACAGCAAAAGATGCATTCATACTACACATACGAAAAAGCCAAAATGGTTCAACAAAAGCGTGCTGCTAACCAAATTATTCCATTGGGTTTACTGATAACAGTAGAAGATGCAGTCTCACCCCCCACAAGGCCATAACAAGCAAAAGCAGGAGATCCTGCAAGAAATTTCAATTTTAGTACATGGAACCAGTGTTTAATATGAAATGAAAAATAGTTAACAATATTAGTAACAATAATGGATATAATATAAAGAACTAGTGAACTACCCATGTTTTCAATCGTTAATGCAAGCAAGTCAAAGGTGGTTAAATAAAAATAATATTAAAGTTTTGGTGTTAGGGAGACAAATGTCAACTCTCAAATGGGTTTGGTTAAACAAGCGAGTACGTGGCTTTAGTAATGCTGCATGTCCCAGTGGTTTTGGTAAGTCAAAGTGCATCTTTGGAGGGGCACTATATGGAGGTTCTAGCAGTGCATCGCAACAACATGTTGCAGATTTAGAAAGGCAACTTCAAGAAGCTAAAGGTCAAGTGGCAACTCTCCACAGATTTCTACAACAGAAATACGGTGATGAAGTACCTACCTTCTCTGATTCTGTGCCACACATTGAGTCGGAATGATGTATCTCATGTCATGTTTATTTTAATTTTAATTTATGCCTAGTTTATACTGTTATTAGAGTTACTTATATTTTTTGTCGTACAGAATTATAAAACTTGGTTTTTGTTATTTCTTTACTATATATATGAACAATGCATATGCTTTAATTTACTCTTATTACTTAGTTTGCTATTTTTTTATTTTAATGTTATTATCGTTGCTTTGATTGTTTATATTGTTATAAAATTATTTTAATATGTTAGTATGTATATATAGAAATAAATATATGCAATATTAATTTAAAAAAATATTCAATTGGTAATTATAGTTGAGAGTTTTTTTTTTAAATTGAAAAAAAATTAGCTACGGATTAATGTGTTGGTAAATAGCCCATAATATTAGCCACGGAAAAAAGCGTGGAAAAAAGCCCAACCTATCAAATATTTTTTGTGCATGATTTTTTTTGCCACCGAAAAAACCGTGGCTAAATTACACAGCAACGTTTAGCCACAGAAAAAATGTGGCAAAAAAAGTCCAGCCTATCAATATTAGCCACGAAAAAATTGTGGCAAAACTATACTCATTAGTTACACTGTTGTCATTTAGCCACGGTTTAGAGTGTGGTCAATAACATAAAAACCGTGACTATTTAGATGTTTCCACGGATTATAAAACCGTAGCTAACCGGTCGAAAACCGTGGCTAACGAAAAAGGCGTCGCCCTTGTTAGCCACGAAAATGTATTCTTTGTTAACGCTTAGTCGCCATGAAATTTCTTGATGTTAGCCACAGTTTTTTCTGTGACTAACCACCGCTTTTCTGGTAGTGTATCAGAAACTCCCATTGAAATCTGGGGAGCTATTTAATTTGGTGAAGAACAATTGGACATGAATTTTGGGTTGCATGGCGGTGCCAATATGAGAAGTTTATGCTTCTTCAATTACAAATAAGTCATATGTTAGCTAACACACATTATTGTTTTTTCACTTAATAATAATGACTCTTGCATCTTGGAATTTTAAGCGTTACAATATTACTCTCAAATGATTTAATTTGCTTTCATTAGTGTGAACATTTTGGAAAATTAACTGATCAATTCATTAATCTGTTGTAATTCATTTGCTAGGAACATAATATTGAAAGTTTGAAAGTTTTTTTTTTTGGAATTATTATTTTTTTATTAATATACGTATATGTAAGAGTCCAACATATTCCCTCATATCATGTGGTTATTAAGACTATATATGACACAACCCAAAATAGTCATAACTGTCGCTCAGAAAAATAGTCATCTAACAAGTCTAACACTAACAAGTCTAACAGATTCGAATATAAGATAAATAAGAATGTTACAAATATTTTTGATAAATTTATACTTTTAGAATGAATAATTACATATTTTAAATAAAATAAAATAAATAAATATAGATAAATCCTGCTGGTGACATATGGAGCAGATGATGTCTAATAACTTAACAAAGAATAGATATCCATTGCAGATTATTCCTCTTGAATAAAAAGACTCATATAATCAAATATTTATTCCTGAAAAATATTTTTAGAAAAATAGAGTAAGTTTTGCAACCTAGTGAGTAGACAGTACATCTATAATTCACATGAGATCATATAAACATTATTATAAAAATAATTTTAGTTAGAAAATAATAATTTATATGAATAAGTTAATCAATAAGGGAGTTCTCATACAGAAATCAAATCAAAAGTCTATACTTAGGCGGCTCTACCTTTATGAGTAGCCCTTTCTTCTTGTGTGTCCTAATAGAATAACAGATCTAACGTGTGGCCTATACATTAGGCTAGCAACACCCCTGCTAGCTGGAGTCTGAGTTAGATACATCTACGTTAATGTCATAACCGCCGTTAACTACGGTTTTCTAATACGAGCCTCCCAAACCAATTCAAAACATATAATTTCAAAGACAACAAATCTTTGATCTTTCAAATATATAAGGTATCAAATCAAATCAAATAAGATAATACTTCCTCATCAGAAATCTTTTCCAATCATACTTTTCTAATCATAAGAAATTTCAAACATATTTCACAATTTTAATCACAATTTCAAAGTAAGTGAATACTAACAAATATTTCAATGCTTCAAAAGTATATATTCGAATAAAATCAAATGTGCTAAAATAATATAAAGCTTCATCAAACATATATATAGTCTCATGTAAAATTTCTAAGGTATGAGTTTCGTAAAAATATTTATTCAACTATAATAATAAATCAATTATTCTAATCAAATTAAAGTTCTTCAACAATAATTTTATAAATATAATTAAAAACTCATAAGGGTATAAATCGAAAGATTAATGGTTATAAATGTAAAGTTTACTTACAGCGTGGTCCTAAGGGACTGAAGAGACCAAACTCGGAGTGCCGAATTAAAAGGTGAGAAATATTGGAATAGAATGAAACGAAAGAACGCAGAATTTGGACCGAGCCAGTGGTAGCAACTTCCTTTCAAACAACAGCAACGATTATATTACGGATGTAATCTCGACAACAATAGCAGCATCACTACCACTTCTAGCCTATAACAAATAATAGCAAGAGCAAATTAATCAAAAAAGATAGCACGAAAATGGAGCGAGACAGTAAGGTAGATAGAAGCAAAACAGGAATAGAAAGAGATGTCAAGTACAAGAAGAATGTGGTTTGTTTTACCAAGGTAAAGGTATAGCAATGGTGGCTCTTGACGATAATAGACTCCGGCAACCAATGAAAAACTAAAAGCAGAAGCAGAACATAACAATCCCTTTTCCGGTGACCTCCTCCACCTGCAACGGAGGCAACCGCAATAACAATGGAAGAACAGAAGGCTGGCTCTGTCTTGTGGTGGTGGAAGGCAGCAGCATCTCAACGATGAGCTCCAGCAGAGCTCCCCTTTCTCTCTCCCGTTCGCGCCCTTCTTCTCTGTCCTATTTGTCGACGACGATGGCCTCAACCGGGACGGTGACGGTCTTGATCAACGGCAGCAGCGGCGACGGGCACAGCAACAACGACAGGACTCCCTCCTTCCTCTTCTCCATTGCACGCTTTTCTCTTTCTCGATGGAAGGTCTGTGATCTCACTCTTATCTCTCTCTCTCTCGTGAGTTTCTTCTTTTCTCTGTAATGGCAACAGCGGCACCCATCCCTGCTAGCGTCGTCTCTTCCCTCTTCTCCCTTTCTTTTTCTTCCTTTCTTCTTCAATCTCTCCCCTCTGATTTTTGTTCTCCTCCCTTTCTCTCTTTCTTTCTCCTGTTTGTAGGTGTATGTGTTGTAATGAAATTAGGGATTTTTAGATTATGGTTAAGGTTGGAAAAAGAGGGATAAGGGTAGTTTAGGAATTTTGATAAAATTAGAGGGTTAGATAGTAATAAAAAAAAGCTTGAGACATTATATTCTACCTTCCTTACAAAAATTTTGGTCTTTAAAAATTGATATAGTATGCAAAATGTTACATAATTTTAGCCTTTTACCAAACATGAGAAAGAAGTATAATCAGATACAAAAGGTTACAAGATAAGTTTGTGTTAACAAGATGTGGTTAACATTCACACTCTCTTGTTCCTTAATAAGTCAAACACATATAGTGTTTTTCACTTCGTTCATCACTCCCAAAGAACATCAGGACTAACCTTTCAACTTGTACCAAAATTTCCTTAACATCCTTCTCATAATACTCCTACTTCATTATCTTCTTAAGATGTCGCACACTTACAAATTTCACCTTTCGAGTCCATGAGTCGCACCTTAAAAACTAATATATCACTTGTTATATCTAAGAATTACAGATTAACCAATACAATCTCGAGTTGTTATCTCAAGTATTAGGTTAATTATTACTTTTTAGGTCAAGAACTTTCATTTCTTGTCATTATTGATATTTACTATTTGACTTGTTATATAAAGGCGTTTTATTGTATCTATTATGTTGGTTTTGTTACTCCCTATTCTTCGATTTGGATCTTTATTAGCAAACAGATAACACAGAGAACAAGGAACGACAAATTTATATTCAAGATGCATGAAATTTTGTTGTGTTGCTTGATGTCTTTATATGATATAGCTTGTTGCTCTTTACTTTATATATATGAATGATTTAATTTGTCTACCAATGAGGACCATTTCTGCCTCAATCTCTATATAAGTAGCATGCATTTTATTCCACATAATATCATACATATACATGTTAATGTGAAGGTTACTTGACTGATTCTATTATTATGCGCGTGTATACTTGCTCAAAATAGTAGTCACTATATCTACCAAAAAAAAGGTAGTAGTCACTACTCACTACCCAACCATGAAACACCATCAATATATTACATATTCCTAAATTGGCCTAGTTATTACTTAGTAGTTAATTATTTCTTTTTGGTATTAGTAGTAGTTAATTAATTTTTGTTTTTGGTATTTGTAGTAGTTAATTATTTGACAGGTAGCTAGGGCTGGAAGTGAGTCAAGTCAACTCATGAGCCAGCTCGAGTTCGACTCGTTAACAGCTCGATAAGCTAAGCTCGTGAGCTGGTGAGCCAAACTTGAGCCTGAAATTGAACTCATGAATTAAATGAGCCGAGCTTGAGGTTGGATAAGCTCAGCTCATTAGCTCGTGAATTGGTTCGATATATAATTTTAATATAGGACATAAATAAAAAATTTATAATTTATTGATATAAAATTATAGATTATGTATTTATGTTTCTCTTATTTGAGCCCACTCGTGAGCTCGAGCCAGCTCGTGAGCTTTTGGTGAGCCGAACTTGAGCTTAAGAAATAAGCTCGATTGTTAATGAGTCGAGTCATGAGCCAAGCTCAATTTTCGTGAGCTGAGTTTGAGCTTGGTCTAGCTCGGTTCAGCTCGACTCACTTCCAGCCCTACAGGTAGCTAAAGTAGTTTCACTACTTCATAACCCTTTAGACTTGTCCGCAATTTATTGGGCTTTGAAGTTGAGCCCAAGACCATTTGGTCCAAGCCCCAAATTTTTCGAATCAGTCCCACACGGCCACACCATTTTGTCATTATTGTCAGCTATCAAGTTTCAAAGACAATTCTTGAAGCTCTCAACCGGAAAAAGAAAAAAGAAGACAGTTCTTGAAGCTTGAAGGTGCGCATCACATCATGTCCAAAAAAAAAAAGGTGTGCATCACATGGGAATTCATCTCAAAACACAGAATAGAACTCCCTCGTACCCTTGATGTAATCCAAGACTGTAGCTAATGTTTTCCCTTCCTTGGGCCTAGGCCCCTTTTATTACCAAAAAAAAAAAGAACAGAACAGAACTACTAAATTTGATAATCTGAGAACTAGAAAGAAAAAAGCAACAAATAATACTCAAAAACACATTGATAAATTTTTAACATTAACAGCAGAAGATGCATTCATACCACTAGCATGCTGTGAACCAAATTATTCCATTGGGTTTATCGATAACAATAGAAGATGCAGTTTCACCCCCCATAAGGCCATAACGCAAGCAAAAGTAGGAAATCCTGCAAGAAATTTCAATTTCAGTACATGGAACAAGTGTTTGAGAATAAGTCCACTTTCAATACAAGGAAGAAATCTACCTGCTCATCCTCTAGCCCTATATAGTGAGTTTTTGATCAGATAGATTCTGGTGACCAAACTATTCAAGAACCTGGAGTAGGGTTCTCTGCAAGGGGAGATGAATAATACTGAAACTATGAAGCCACAGAAGCCTGTGAAGAACCCTATCCCCATGCTCATGTATAATGCCTCCAAGAATATTGAATTCTCATCACTCACTTGTGCTACTCGCCTCTCATCTTCTGTGGTTTCTTCTTCACATTTCTTGTTAAGAGGCTCCCCACAAAGATTGGGATTTCCTTCATAAGCTGAAGGATCGAAACTCTGCAGTTGCGTTCCAATTGGAATTTTGCCATCAAGATCATTGTTTGACAAGTCTAACATAGCAAGACGATCAATTTTGGAGAGACTTGAAGGAATTCTGCCTGACAAATGATTTCTTGACAAATCAAGAAACTCTAGTGATTGTAAGTTTCCAATGTTAGAGATGATTTCCCCATTGAGACTGTTCCTTGATAAGTTCAATAAAACCAATCCAAATAACAACTCAATTTCCTTTGGCATTTCGCCTGTGAGATGATTACTTGAGAGGTCAATGCCTGTTAGAAGCATATCTGCATTTTTGAAGCTACGATCTGCTCCTTTCCATGTTAAAAACAGGTAAAAATTATATTGTTCTCCCACATAAATAGTGACATTACTTCCTCTAAGTTTGTATGCATACTCATGATTCATTGGTTCAGTTGAGCTTCCAGCATCTTGAGTCATTGCAGTAAAATTCTTTATGCAGGTTGGAATCCCTCTTGATAGTCTATTTTGTGAGAGATCCAAAACTTGAAGCTTTGTTAACAAACACAGATTTGAGGGTAGACTTCCATTAAAGTAATTGAATCTTAAGCTTAGGATTACTAACTGTTTTAAGCTTTCTCCTATCCATAATGGAATTGGACCATGAAACTCATTTTGTCCCAGGTCCAACCAGGCCAACTGGGAGCAATTCTTCAAGGAAGAAGGTAATTTTCCAGTGAAATTATTGTTTCTTAAAATCAAAGCCTCCAAGTTCGTTAAGACACCCAATGAGAAAGGAATCTTTCCTTCAAGTTTGTTATTGCTCAGGTCAAGAAATTCTAGTGAGTTTAAATTATTCCAACAATCAGGCAACTCACCCTTCAATTGATTGTTTGATAAATCCAAAATCCCCAAATGCATGGCTGTCTTATTGCCGCAAGCAAATGATACTATATTTGAAAATCTATTGTTGGATAGATACAAGGCACCTGCTTGCAACCAAAACCGTGGAATGGAACCCTCAAATTGATTTGAAGTCAAATCTATTTCTGGGTAAGATGACTCAATTGGGAGATTTGGAATTGTACCAGTGAGATTGTTGCCTGAAATATTGAAACTAGTCATTGTCAGCAATTTTCCCCACAACCAGTTCGGCACAGAATCCAGATTCCTGAGATTTGCAATATCAAGCCACCAGAATTCATTTTGATTCTTTAGCCAATGTGGAAAATTAGAATCTACCGTGCAACCTGGTATGCGCAAAACTTGTATTTGGAACGGTGGAACCCAGCCAGCACTAATCTTGATTGTCAACGAGCTACCGGCTAAGTCAAAGGATTTCAATTTGGAGAGGTTAGTGAAATGGGATTCAGTGACGACACCTTCAAGAGAATTTCCATCAAGAAGCACACTCTCCAACTCAGTAAGCAATCCCAGGCTTGTAGGTATTTCTCCATGCAATTCATTATCTGAAAGCCATAACTCTTTCAAAGATGAGATGTTTGAAATGTCAGGCGACATGCCATGAATTTTATTTCCTGATAAAAGCACTTCTTGTAACGAGCTACTGGTGCATCTTGAAGAGTTGTGAATAAAACTCGAAAGATCCCCAGTCAAGTGATTGTTGAAAGCAGAAAATGATTGCAAGGTGCATATATTCCCTAAAGATTTTGGAACAGGGCCTTCTAGATTGTTGTTTGAGAGTTCAATACTTTCAAGTGAATGCATTATGCTGCCAAAATCATCAGGAATGGTGCCTCTTAAGATGTTGTAGGAAAGGTCAAGCACTTGGAGATTGGAGGTGAAGTTAAACACCCAATGGAATATAGTTTGTGATGTCAAATAATTCTGAGACAGATCAAGTATAGCAAGGGAAGTAGAGAAATTCAAACTGGAATTAGACAATGGAAGAATATGAGAATCAGAAAGGCCACACCTGCTTAGCCTCATTTCTTTTAGACTTGGAAGCTTTCCAAGGAACTGGAGTGAGTGGAGAGAAGAATCATTGAGATTAAGGACATCACTCAAGTCAAGGCTTGTTAGAGAGGAGAGATTTGACAGCCACTGAATACCGCCATGATTTTTACCATGAACATTGAGGTTCTGATTGTAGCGAAGATCAAGATGCTGCAGCTGGGAAAGATTCCCAAGTTGGTAGGGGATCACTCCTCCAAGTTGGTTGACACTAAGATCAAGATGCTGCAGTTGGGAAAGATTCCCAAGTTGGTAGGGGATCACTCCTCTAAGTTGATTACTACCAAGATCAAGATGTTGTAGCTGTGAGAGACTTCCAAGTTGAGAAGGGATTGCTCCATCAAGAAGATTGAAGCTAAGATCAAGATACTGCAGTTGCGAGAGATTTCCCAGCTGTGATGGGATCTCTCCCTCAAAATAAGGTTTTCTTAGAACATAATTGGAGAAAGCAGCAGAAGAGAGATTAAGATAGCATAGATTTGGGAAAGAACCCAAAAATTGTGGGATGTGAGTACTGGCGTTATATAAGCAAGTGAGGTCTAGATACGACAAGTGTTGGAGGACAGTCAAGGAAGGGCTGATTTCACCGCTCAAGTAGTATTGTGGTTCAGAGCAGTGAAGATCAAGCCTCTCAACGTACCCAGTTTCATGGTTGCATCGAATCCCCTTCCATTTGCAGCAATCATTCTCGTCCTTCCATGAAGACAAAATGCCATACTTATCATGGAGGCCTTGTTTGAACTTGAGCAGAGCAAGTCTCTCCCTCTCTTTGCACTTCTTTTCTCCACCCTCTGTTGCTGCATGGTTGGATCCTAAATGCCATAGCAATACCAACAAAACAAGCAATTTCAGGACATAGCCACCCATTATGTATTCAAGCCAACAACAGTATAATTGTATAACCTTCATTTCTTAGATAATGAACTTATTCTAATCCCACACGATTCTTCAGTTCCCTCTTGTCTCTCTATTGTGTAGTCACTCATTAATTAGTCATTAGTCATTACGCGCCAGTAACGACTATACTTTTAGGAGTGGACTTGGACTTGGACTTTCTAATCTGAAGGCTTTTAAAATCAGGATTCTATGGTTGTTTTTGGCTGGGATATTTGTATCAACAAAACATCAAAATCGAATGCTAATGGTGTACACGCGGCACACGTTGGAAAAAATGTCAGGATAATTCTATTCTTTGATTTCATTGGTGAGCATACTCAAATTCCACCATCAATGCAAGACTGAAATGCATATTGAACTTGAAATGAACTCACTTGTAAAAATAGATAACTGCACCATTGACCATGAATGAGTCTCTGATCCATTATTGTTATTGCTGCTCCTGGCGTAATAGATCATCCGCTACCCATTCAATTATGTACAATTGTCCTTCAAGGTTGAGAAATTTCACTGTGCCCTAAACACCTTAATTTTTTTTTTCCTGTATTTTACGGAAGAACCACTAATTACACACAAACCAAAGCGGTGGATTCGAAAACATAGTCATAGACCTGCTTTGAAAAAATGGTAGAACACGCGCGCACTAGTTTGTTAGTATAACTGTAAGGGTCAAATAGTAAAATCATCGGGCTTTGAAGTTGACACCAAGTTAAAAAAAACGGTAGGCCCAGAGAGGGGAAAAAAAAAAAAGTTTCGCTGAAACCCCGCAGTGCCATTCTCTGATGGTTTAGCTTTCAACGACGACAACCACCATTGTAACTGTATCACTGCCACCATGCATGGCAGTCAATTCTTGAAAACACAAACTTAATTGCCGCCATTTTCAAATCTAAGCTAAGCTCCTTCAAGACTCTCTCTCTTTCTCTGTCATACAATGCGCTGGAGGTTTCACTCTTTGTTCCTCTTATGCCTCCATTTCTTCCTCCCCTCCACCACCACCCTCTCTTCCCCTTTCTCTCCTTCAGAAAACGTCACTCTCTACGGCGACGCCTTCTTCACCGACCACTCCATCACCCTCACCACCGACCAACTCTCTTGCTCCGAATCTTCTTCTTCTTCTTCGTCTTCTTCTTCATCTTCGAGTTCAGGTGTTGGAAGAGCTTTCTACGTTTACCCTATTCGGTTTCTTGATCCCCAAACAAACTCAACTGCTTCATTCACGTGCCGCTTCTCATTCTCCATCGCCTCCTCCCCTTCTTGCCCCTCCGCCGACGGCATCGCCTTCCTCATTTCCTCCAACACCGACTTCGGAACCCTCTCTCGCGGTTACTTGGGACTCCCTGCAGCCATTCTCGACCAACCACAGCACCAAGACTCTTTCTTCGCCGTCGAATTCGACACGAGCTTCGACCCTGCGCTCGGCGACATCAACGCCAATCACATCGGAATTGATCTCAGCACCGTCGTTTCTTTTGCCTCTGTTGATGCTCTGTCTCGCGGCGTTGACCTCAGGAGCGGGAAAGTCATCAATGCGTGGATTGAGTATAGGGATTCCATGAAGATGGTTCGTGTTTGGGTTTCTTATTCTTCAACTAGGCCTCCAACTCCGATTCTTGCTTCCCAGGTGGATCTTTCTGAGCAACTCAAGGAGTTCATGCATGTTGGATTCTCTGCTTCCAATGGTGGAGGTTCCGGTATTCATGTTATTGATCATTGGCAATTCAAGACTTTGGATTATGGCTCTCGTGAAGAGGTTACCCCTATGGATACCGTTGAAGAAGGGAACTGTGTCTTTTGTTATCCAGGGGAGGGTGATTTGGATTCTGTCTCGTCCATTCGGCGAAACGGCACGCGTCGCAGGCAGCAGAAGATTGGTGAGATGGCTCTTGGATTGGGAGGGATAACTGCATTTCTGGTTTCTGTAGTGGCTGCAGGTTTTGTTATCTCAATTTTCTTGTCAAAGAAGAAAAATAATGGTACTGGAAAGAAAAATTGTAGGTTTCAGACAAGTAAAGTGCCTATGAGATTGTCACTTTCTGAAATCAAATCTGCTACAATGGGGTTTAATCGTGATAGGCTTGTTGGGGAAGGTGCTTCAGCAAAGGTTTACAAAGGGTCACTTCAATGTGGTGGAGATGTTGCAGTGAAGAGGTTTGCCAATGTTGATGGTTTGGATTGTTTGCACAATCCTTTCGCCACTGAATTTGCCACCATGGTGAGTTACTTGAGGCACAAGAATTTGGTTCAGCTTAAGGGATGGTGCTGTGAGGGCAATGAGCTGCTTTTGGTTTATGAGTACTTACCAAATGGCAGCCTCAACAAGGTTCTTCATAGGAACTTCAATTCTTCAATTGTCTTAACATGGAAGCAAAGGGTTAATATAGTTCTTGGAGTTGCTTCTGCTCTTACCTATCTCCATGAAGAATGTGAGAGGCAAATCATTCATAGAGATGTGAAGACTTGCAACATAATGCTTGATGCAGAGTTCAATGCTAAGCTTGGGGATTTTGGACTTGCTGAAGTGTATGAGCATAGTTCTAGCACAAGGGATGCTACTATACCAGCAGGAACAATGGGTTACCTTGCACCGGAATACGTGTACTCCGGTGTTCCGACAGTGAAGACTGATGTTTACAGCTTTGGTGTGGTGGTGTTGGAGGTGGCTACAGGGAGGAAGCCAGTGGAGGATGATGGAACCGTGGTTGCGGATTTCGTGTGGGGATTGTGGGAGAAGAACAGGCTCATTGATGCTGCTGATCCAAGATTGAAGGGTAACTTTGATGTACTAGAGATGGAGAGGATGCTGTTGGTGGGGCTTGTTTGTGTTCATCCTGATTATGAGAAGAGGCCAAGGGTGAGAGATGCAGCTAGAATTCTCAAGAAAGAAGCGCCACTTCCATCATTGCCATTGACTAAGCCTAGGGTGAGAATTAGGCCTGTTTGTCCAAATGATACACCAGAGACACAGAATGCTGTTGTTGGGGATTGGTTAAGTTCTGATGATGCTCCTTATTTGACTCCTAGGAGCCAGTTTTACTAGGATTCTCTTTTTTTTCTTTGTACATTTTTAGTGCAGATTATTTTTTAGATCATTGATATATGATGTGAGAAAGCATTTCATGTTTTGAGGATTCCAAATGATGATGATGTGCCTTGTACTTCTTTCAGACATAAGAAAAGTGCTTGTTTTCTTGTTTAATAACAAAATCTAGTTGAAACCAGCAACCAATTATTTTTTGTTTCTGACACAAGATTGTGTTTAATCACATGTTGGTCAAAATTGATGTTTCAGTCCCCTGGTTTATATATCTCAAAAGAGTAACGATTACATCATTAATACAATGGATATTGTTTCCAACATTTTATGAGCAGTCAAATTATATTCTAAGGTTTTGTAACTAGCTCAGAACAGATAATTAAATTCTCACTTCAAATTACAATTGTACAGGGCACACCAAACTGTTATGCGTCTATATATTCAACATGATGAGATAGAGAATTTGAGAATTATCACTTAATTTCTATAATTTTCTATTTCTTTTATTCAAGTTGACACCAGTTTACTTGACATTAGAGAATCCTTTAGTCAAACTAGTTTGACCACTCCATTTACATAATCTTAGATAACATGTGGGAATAGAGGCTTTTGTGAGGCTCTAAATTATTGCATGACATGTGGTGAAGCTGCTGAAAACAAGTTAGTTTGTTGCATTTAGATTTCCTTGACAAGCATTAGAATTTTCATGCTTCATGGTCATAGTCACCTAAGATTCATTTGAATTTATGATGGTAGGTTAACTTTCATAGCAATGGCTGTTTTTTATTGTTTAGTTTTCAGTTACTCTTTGGAAAAGGTAGCAGAAGATTTAAGAGAAGATATTGTAGCAGCAAGGGAGGTAAATTCCATTGTTGAGGTTCCATATACCAAAGAGAAGAGGAATGGTGTACCTCCAAATCAGCATCTCCAGAAATAGGAAGGAAAATTAGAAGCATGATTAAGAATTATGCAGAGGCAGATATGCTGATTACCATGCAAAATGTGGCTGGTGAAACCAAATTTTCAGGTTTAAGAAACTGAATTAATATTATTTTAGGCTAACATGTATGACCAACAAGATGGAAATAAGTTTCTAACTAAAAGCATTTTGTTTCCTTCTCAAAAGCTAAATGTAAAGAATGTTGTAGAGAAGAGTATATTTTATATATCTCAGGAAAGAGAAACAAATAGAAGACTCTAACAGAAAAAATATACTATCTATATATCACTTAT
>NC_029793.2:139521893-139525332 GCF_000816755.2 Arachis ipaensis
TAAATGTCATTTCTTTTAATATGAAATAAAACATTGAAGACGATATTAACATTGGGACGAATTTGATTTTGACTCTAAATTTTAGAAATAAAAACAATATTTACCGTTTTTTTTTTACAATACTAATAAAAGTTTAATAGTAGAACCTCATCTCACGGATTTTTTTCTTTTATAAATTATTAAAAAAAAATTCAAAACAAATTAAGAGTCATTATTTATCAGGATTCATTTTTGTTTTGGATTTTTATAAAATTTTCTTAATATATAGGCAAAAACTTCTGCAATGCATATAGAATTCGATGATTACATTAGCAAACTTGTCTATATACACAAAATTGGCAATGAATTCGGTGGTCTCAAAATGTTTGGACCATTAAATGGTCCCATAATAAAACATATTTTTTAAATTTTTTAATAACTGTTAAATAGTCTTTATCTAATTTTAATTATAAATTAATCCTTTATATATTATTTAGGGGTAAGTATTGTTTTGGTCCTTAACGTTGGGGATGAGAATCGAAACCGTCCCTTATCTAATTTTCGATTTAGAATCGTCCTTAATGTTACATTTCATTTTAAAATTGTCCTTTTTAACAAATTTTTTTTTTATAAATGACAAAATTACCCTTTTAAATAAATAGTTCTTCTGGGTTTGCTTGAGTGCTTCTGCTTCTGCATCTTCTGCTTCGTCTTCTATTTTCTGCCTCTGTTTGAGTGCTTATGCTTCTGCTTCTTTTGGGTTCTGCATCTTCTGGGTTCTTCTTCCTTTTTATTATTGTATGTTGATTTGTTGAATCTGGATTTGAATAATGGATTTGTTCATCATAATCCCTAATTTCCTAATCTGGTTTTGTTGGTTTTGTTCTTATTATGATTTTTTTATTTCTGCTTCTTCTTCTTGGTTTTGTGCTTGAGCTTTTGCATCTCTTTTGTATTGATTTTTTATGCTTTCTATTTGTATTGGTGTTGGTGTTGGTGCTGGTGCTGGTAAACATGTTGGTAGTGGTGACGGTTTCGATTCTCATCCTCAACGTTAGGGACCAAAACAATACTTATCCCTATTATTTATTTATAAAATCTATTTTTTATTTTATAAATCATTATTTTATCATTCATCTATCATATTTATTAATAATTAAAAACTAAAATAATAACGAATTAGATCTTCCATTAATTGTAATAAATATTTTGCAATCTCAATCGATCATAATTTTATCATTGATCCGTTAAATACGTATTGGATTGGAAAAATCGTGTTTGTTAAAATTCAATCGATTGAATTTTGTAAGGCATGTGGGATTTTTCTTATTCAATCGATTGGTTCTGTCACCCAATCGATTGACTTACGCTATTAGAATGATATATAAAAGTTTAATCTGATAATACAATCGATTGAAGTTTGTACGCGAACTAATGATATTTTTCCGTTCAATTGATTGGTATGAGCATTCAATCGATTTAAATGTGACGTGAATAAGATTTTTTCCTGCATTCAATCGATTGGTATGATAATACGATTGAATTTTGATATGCGCTATATATTAAGCTTGATAATCATCCGTGTTCAGCCTCCCTCCCCTCCTTAAATTTTACAACTCCATTTCTGCATAACCTCTCTTCTCTCTCTAAATCTCTCTTCTTCTTCTCCAATCTTATCAACATTCACTCCAAACTACATACATATTATTAATCCTTATCCAAATCTCTACAAAACCCATCGAACCAATATTCCCAAAATGGCTAGAACTAAAAACGCAAAAAAGAGCTAGGGTTGAAGATGAAAGTTCTGCATTCATTAATTTATAACCTTAATATTAAAGAAAAGATAAGATTAGAGTATCTAAATCAAAATAAAAACTTAAAAATTGAAGATAGAATTTTAAAGATAAGATAGATGGATAATAAAATAATAATTTATAAACACGAGTAGAAAAAGGAGAATGGCGTAACATATAACGTAGTGCACAATTTAATCGATTGGATAACACAATCAATCCATTGAATTGTGAAAATCTATATTGCTTTGAAGACTTAAATCGTTTGGGTAACACACACAATCGATTGAATTGTGAGACCTCATATTGCTTTGAAGCCTTCAATCGATTGGGTAACATGAACAATCGATTGAATTAGAAAAAACTCACATTCTAATCATCGTTCAATTGATTGTGTAAAAGTTACAATCGATTGATTTTTGAGAAAATCATACTATCGTCCAACATTCAATCGAAGTTTTATGAAACCTGAATTTCAATCGATTGTTTTATTAATCCAATCGATTGATTTTATAAAAAACACCATTTCACAACTCTATACGGATGTAACGGATCAAAGATAAAATTTTAATCGATTAGGATTGCTAAAAAATTATTAGAAAGATCTAATTCGTTATTGTTTTGTTTTTTATTATGATATGTGAATAACTAAATCATACTGGTATATTTTAATTTTTATTTAATTTATTTTTATTCACATAATTTAAAATTTTAATACTTTTAATTTAAAATTTAAATAGGTATTGATCCGTTGGCTATAACTCGACTCAAGTAAAACTATAAATCGGAGTCTACTTAAATACGTGCTACATCAGAGTACGTTAAGTACGTGTTTTGCTCTCTTAACGGACTTATCCTATAAAATCAAACAACTACATGCCAACTCAAATGGACGCAGAAATCTCTCCGCAAATCTCTCTAAACAAGATCAATAAAACACCGTTACGAGATAATTAGTTAAAGCTCCGCAAACCAATTTTAGAAATATTTATAATCGCCCAAATACAACATCTTTATAAATACAAGTGATTCATTAGGTCACCGATATGTTATTCATTCCGATAATTTTATATTTATTTTCTACTCTTACTAATTTGAGTGTTAGAGTGCTTTTATAAGTATCCACCGGTGTCGTTTTTGAAGAAAACCGAGTATTATCCTTCTAGTCCAAAAAAAACGAATTCGAATATCAGAAAAATGAGATATACCTTAGAATCGAGTTATTCACGCAGAAACAAGTATAATTTTAATTAATGATGTGATGAACGAATTTTATATGCATTATAATATCTTTTAATTTGTTTTAAGAATTAATTTTTTTATATTTTATAATAGAAAAAAATATCTACACCTTACTCCCTAACCATTTTGATAAATAACGTGTTTTCTAATGAAATCGAAATGTCACCAAGGACACGTAGATTTGACTATTATTTTAAAATAAATAAAAAATTAAATATCTCTTTTAAAAATCATTCTCTTCTCATTTTATCTTCATAAATAATGATTAGAAGTTGAGAAATCTATGTACTTTATAATTTTTTATTAGAGTTTTTAATTCATGAACAAAATTTAAATAACTTGTATTGATTTAAATAGAGGCGAAACTTAGTTAAGATAATGGGATTACGCCACTTAAATTTTTTATAAAAAAATTAGTAGTG
>NC_029793.2:139525377-139528926 GCF_000816755.2 Arachis ipaensis
CGATTGAATTCAAGAGCAAACAAAACACATATATTTTGATAATTGTTTAGGGAATCTATTCTAAACAAATTGAACATTGACATATTTATAGTTAACTTACAACTAAAATTGTGTCAGATACCAATTGACCAAAATATTAATAGAAAAAAACTAAGATATCCAACGAAATGAATGACTAAGGATCAGCATCAACAAGACAACAACTATCTATATCCACATATTACACCATTATGACCTACTTTTTGTAAAATACCAAATCTTTTGTCCATTTAAAAAATAAAAATACCATCTTTATTCTTCATAATTTTCTTTTTTAATTTAAACCTTTTATTAAATAACCAAATTAACTTCCCACGCAGCACGCATGAGTTTGCTGTAAAACAAAATTTTGTATAAATTCAATTTAATTAATTAATTACTATTTTAAAAATCATACAAAAATGTCTGTCTAACTAGATGACAATAGAAATAAATTTTATCACTTTATAATCCGTAGTCATTAAACTCCTATTCTTTTTTTCTTTAGTTAAACAAAAAAATTACTAACAAATATTCTAAAAAGATTTACTTTTGAATTTTGATCTATCATTAATGTAAAGAGAATCAGAAAAACTTGTCAATTTTAAGTCCACGGGATTTGAAAAGTTTTTAAAAAAATGTATACAGATATTTGAAAATTTATATTTTCTTTTATATTTTTTTAGTCTTATTTATAAAATAAATAATAAAAAATTATACTTTATTCTTTAAAATAAAAATTAAATATCCACAATCCAAAAAGGGCAAAATTGATTAATTCTTTTCTCTACCAACTAAATTAAATTCCCCATTTTAATTACTTTAAAAACCGATCGTTCAGATTCAGTTCTGACTGATTCTGATTCAATAAAACTTTTCTTCTCACTTCTCACTTCTCACTTCTCGCGTCTCATCTCTTTAGGATGCAATCTTCTTCCCTTCGAATCAATCTTTGTTGCTTTCTTTTGAATTTATGATCCACCCTTCATCCTCTCACACCAACGACTCCGTTCTTATGCCCATGCTCATGGTCAGTCGCTTCCCCCTTTTCCTTTTTTGTTTAAATTCAATTTATAATTTATCTTTGGATAATTGCTATACTCTGTTAATTATGTTTTTATCTTACTTTGAATTTGATTTTTATTTATCAATTTTCTGTTAAGGAACCTTCTTTTCCCTCGTTGAAATCTGGGTTAATTAATGCATTATGACTATTACTGTTCTTGATTATGCATGTTCCAATTAAGTATTAGTTTCAATTTCAGTTATCAATGTTAATACATGCATAATGCGAGGTCAAATTATACAAATATGAAATATCTTTTGAACAGTTAAAGCTTGGAGATAATACTTAAAAAGATATTATTTTTAAATTTATGCTCAATTCGCTTTTTAATTTTATAAGTGAAACTATTTCTTTAAATGATCAAATGTAAATTCTGAAGGGAAAGTGAATTGTTCCCTTTTTGCTACTCCTGATGCGAATTCGCAAGTGTTTATATTCTGAAATGTAGTTACAATGCCGAAACACTAAAAGGGATGAGTTTTATTCAGCATTTTAGAATGGTGATTATTACAGGACTGCTGAAACAAAGCCTATTTGTGAATCACAAATAGTGCATAAAAGAGTGCCGAGTGCACTTTTGGTCTTATGAGTTTTGAGCCACTTGAATATAACTAACTTTGTAAACTTGTTGTAGGGAACTGTGTGTCTCAAGTGTGGTGACGAAGGTTTTCCAGAGACGTTGGTTTTTTGCAAAGAGTGTCAGGCTTGTGCTTTGCATAGGTACTTATTCTTTACTTCCTCTCTGCATTCTTGAATGCCCTTTTTTGTAGCAAGTACATGTTTCATACTTAGTTCTAGATGCCACTACTAATATGCTTTGTGGACATTCTTTTGAATATCTATTTGAGTGTTGGAGGTTGGAGTGTACTCATTGTAATTGGATAATCCAAATGATAACTAAAAATTTGAATTGAAGCAATACTTGGTATTGATACCTTAACCACCTTTTGCAAATAGAATGTAGTGTTGTTAAATTTTAATATGTATAGTAAAATAATAAAGTGTCATCTTCATATGTGAAATTATAAATTGAAACTCTGCCTATTTGGAGAATGTATTTATATTTCCATAGCAGTCCCAATCCCAAGGATGAAGTTTTCTGAACTATGAAGCCCATCCTAACTAGTTTTAAAGGATGTCATTGTTTATATTACAAAAGAGAAACTTGAATTTGGATTTTAGTAAATGTGCTTTTGGAATTCTGATTTACCTTTGTAGCAGTTTTTTTATGTCATCTGTACATACTACATAGCTTGATTCTTTCTTCTATTGCATAACAATGTTCCTTTTTCTATTGGTATACGTTGGTGTAACCATTATCGTTAGGTTCTGGTAGACCAAGGAAAGCTGAATTGATACATGAGAAAATGATCTTAATGACTTGGATTTATAACTGCTTCTAAACCCCCCTGCCTCTCTCTCTCTCAAAAAGCTTTTTTAAAATAGAAATATTTGTGGAATTGATCTTTTTTCTTTTACTTCTGCGATCATATGGCCTTTATTGGCCTCTGAGTTCTTAACTTTGTTTTTCAGATACTGTTTAAATGGTCCTGTGGTGTTTTGGGAGGAAGTTATATGGTTTTGTGAGGATTGTGAAGTAAAGCTCGTGAAGCCATCTTCTTTTGACATATGTGTTTCAGCCTCACCCAAAAATAGTGACTCCATAAGCTTAGAAAATGATGAGAACAAAGCCACAAAAAAGCTTAGGAATTGCATAAATAGAGTGAAGAAAAGTAATCAGCAGGCTCATAATATTATTGAAGAACGGAAGCTAAATAAAAGAAAAATTAGCAATCAACTGGCACATAAGACGGTTGAAGAGAAGCATGATAAAAGACAAATCAACAATCAACGGCAACAAAAGATAATTGAAGAAGAGAAGCTGAAGAAAAGAAAAGTTATCAGTCAACAAAAACAAGATATGATTGAAGAAGAGAAGCTGAAGAAAGGAAAAGTTATCAGTCAACAAAAACAAGATATGATTGAAGAAGAGAAGCAGATGAAAAGGAAAGCTATTCCTAACTCATTTGCTAAAACTAAGGCCTTGTCATCTGATAATCACAAAATGCCTTTGCCTGCACAGCCTATTGCTAAGCCGATATGGAGGTAAGAAATATATTCTGCTACAATTATTTGAAGTTGGTGAACTTTGTTTTGCTTTGTTGGAATGACATGGTGCTGAATTTTCTGTTTTATAGGGGAAGTCTTAACTTCCGCAATGAAGCTGGTGGTGTTGTAACTGAACTTCTGGCCCATATGTCCAGTTTAGCGTGCTCCAAAGTTGAGGAGGAGACACAGCTTTTGCCAAAGGTGCTTCATGCGGATTTGCTTCCCAGATCTGTGGTGTGGCCTAAAAGTTTCAAGTATGAGGGGCCAACTGATATGAGCATTGCTCTCTATTTCTTTCCTCAGAGTCAAAGGTTATTTCTTAGGCAATACTATAGTGATGCTACCGAGATCTTTCA
>NC_029793.2:139529086-139529864 GCF_000816755.2 Arachis ipaensis
AATCCCTACAGAGACGAAAAAGCCTTTGATAAGCTGGTTGACGACATCATTCAACTTGAACTCGCGATAAAGGTGGCTGCTAAAAATGCAGACCTCACAATTTTTCCATCTACCGCCCTCCCAGTTCAACATCGGAGTGAGCTTCATTTATTCTAACCCTTCATTTGGACATCTCAATATTATCATTTATATAACTTCAAAAGTTTTATTTGAGATTTTTAATTTGATATACCCTCCATAGGAATGCAAGCAAAGTACTATTTGTGGGGTGTCTTCAGAGGAAAGCAAACTTCGCGCAAGATGAATGGTGCTGTGTCCATAGCGGATTCTGGTGTTTACAAGTTCCCAAACAGGCAAACCAATATTGGTAGTCATGATTCTAATGCATAGTATTCCTTTGCTTCTGCCAGTGGCTACTGATATATTAATCATATCTATAGTAATTGCAGAGGTTTCTGCAGTATCAGAGGCCCACTGTAATTAATGATTGTATTATCTCTTCATATATCTAACTATAAAGTTAAATCTTTTCCAGCTAGACGAGATCAACTGATTAAAACTAATTATAAGATAATGAATTTAGAGTTGTGTAGCTGGGAAGAGAATTTTGAGTATAGATATGCTGTAAAGAGATGTGTTAGGATTGCTGTTACTCTTTTCATTGTCAGGAGAGAAGCTCAAATATGGTGTATATTATTGAGTGTGTTAGGAAATGTAACGTACTTGTACAATTCATGATTGATGCAAAACATTTTGGCACTGCCTGAAGTCTTTGATT
>NC_029793.2:139530006-139535722 GCF_000816755.2 Arachis ipaensis
TCAATCTCTTCACATGTTTTTGATGTGTAGCTTTTGGATTCTAGTCTTTGTTAAGGGATCAGTGCGTGTAAGAGTGTCCAGTAAATAGGAGTTGACCTACTTCTTTTCTTGTGGGCAAGAAAATCAAAACATAAAACCAATCATGTATGCATGTCACTCATGATACCCACTTGTTCCTCTGGAAACAGGTTTTTTGTGTTTTCGTTTTTCTTCTCAGGTATTAATTTTGACTACCACTGTTTGAGGTGAACATGAGATCTAGGGCGGTGTTTGGTTTTGAAAATAAAATAAGATAAAATATTAAAAAAATATACAAAAAATTTCTAGTAATCCTAGTTTGGAGTTGCAAGAATTAAAGAGATCGTTGGAGACAACAATTTTGATATAAGATTTAGTTAACATGTGTATTCTTACAACATATGATAAGTTTACTATTAATGAAAAATTTTAAATATTTTTATTTAATAAATGTAAAATAAATGTATTGAAAATTTAAATTTTTTATATTTTTATTAAAAAAAATTAATTTATAAATTTAACATGTGTGACAAAAGATAGATAAACCCAAATTTCAAATATAGTGAGAATCAATGGAATAATTGACGTGCTTCTTCAAGAAAAATTTAGAATAGGATTCATATCAGTAAAGTTCAATATAATATTCAATCTTAAACCTGGAGTGCAATATCAAAGTGAGTGGTAAATTATGCAAGCACATAGTACCGGTGAGGCATGTCCACTGACCACTTTTGCATTGTACAAGTGCACTGACATTAAATCTCTTAAGAAGCAGAAAATAACCATTAGGCAGAAATTGTACTTGTGATGCTATAGTTTGTTCTATTTCATTTAAGTTTATGTACTTTGTCTGTTATTACTTGTAGTGATGCTAACATCCAACAATATGTTATGAATTATGATGTCGTATTGTTTTTTCACTCTATCTTCTCATATATTTTCTTTTATTTTTATTTTTTAGGATTGCGTATTCATCTATCTCCTTTCATTTCATGATAGTCATTACAACATCCATTTGACGTTTTATATACATAAATATACTAATGATTATGGGCTTGGAAACAAGATTATGAAGAAAAATATAAATTGCAAAATTTAAAATGAGTTTGATTTGTGGTTTTATTTTTATTTTTAGTATTTTTTATTTTATAAAAGAAAAAATAATAAAAATAATAAAATTTTATTGTCTGTTTTTATTTTTTATTTTTTTATAAAATTTTAAAAACAAGAATACTGAAAATAAAAATAAAAAATAAAACGTAAATCAAACACACTCTTATGCTCCATGTTATTCATTGACGTACAGAAATGTGGTCACTCCCTTAGCTTTAAATGCTATAATGGCAAAATATATATAGCATCCCAAACGTGACATATGGCTGGACCATGTTCTTCTTTCTTGCTTGTCTATTTTTTAGTCACTTTCATCACGTTCATGTACTAACACTTAACACAATTGAATTCATAAAGCTACTTATACTTACAAAATTGCATTGCTTTCTTTGTAAATAGGTGTACATATTGAAAAACCAAAATGTGATTAATCGATTAAAAAATTATAATTATATTTTAGTTAATTAATTTAATAAAATAATTTTAAAAATTATATTTATATTTTTTAAAATTAATTAATTAAAATCAAATTTAAAAAATTGATTTTTAATGGTTAACTAAAATTAAAACTAAATTTAAAAATTTCTAATTAACCAAATCATCTAATCATATACAGCCCTATTGGTAAGTGGAAAGAACACATTGATGGTTCCCTTCCTCAATTGGCTACTAATTATAATTTTCTTCTCAAGACAACTTTCAAACCCTAGTCTTTTTTGTCGGCAGAAATTTATGTGTGGGTGTCCATAGTAGTACAAGTACCATAAATAATGAACCAAACAAATAGTTGGCACACACTTTTTGTCCTTAATTATTAGTACAATTTATGTAATAAGGAAAATGTTTAAGTGTGCCGTTATATCGGTATTTTACTGATTTTTAACCGTTGATCTTAATTATAAAAAATATATATAATATATATAATTAAGATCAACGGTTAAAAATCACTAATATACCGATACGACGGTACACTTGAAAATCTTCCAATAATATAATAACTTGTGTTGTAACGTACTACTTCATTTGATTGTTTATATTGTAGGCTATTTAACATCTCTTTTTAATCTAAAAAAAAAAGAGAGAAAGTACTTAACCCCTTTTTTTAAATCCATATTTCATGATCATCGACTGGTGGCAAATAATGAATAAATATATATTAAAGTATCAACACCAAGTAATTATTGTAGTGGTGTAGTGTGTAGTGCCAAAATTCCTTTATATCCCTTTGGCTAATGTATATCGTCAATCAATCAAGATTATTTGGTGAAGAAGTACTAAAATTAAATTTTATTAGGGCTTGTCTCCCCATAGAAGGAATGAAAGCGAAAGAGAAAAAAAGGTAAAATAAAAGAAGAGCAAACTTTGTTCAAAGGAAAAAGTTTGATCCATATATATAGTATATGTTGTGAATTTAATTTTGATGCGAGCATAAAATAATTTTATACATGCATCTAATTATATAATGTTATATTAGTAAATAAAGATTAAGTATGATTTTTTGGTTTATAAAATAAATTATCCATCAAAAAAATTATAAAATAAAAAAATAAGAGAAAGAGAGTATTTCTACTCTTGCGAAGAGAGAAGGGAAGAAGAAGAAAAAGTTATCCACGATCCATTTTTGTCTCCGCTTCTGCCACCACCTCGATACGATTTTAATTTGGTCCTTAAGGTAAGAACGATTTTAAAACTAAATTAAACTTTAGGGACGATTTTGTTGGTAAAAAAAAGTTGGGAACGAAAAAAATTTTGATCTATACTTTAAGGATCAAAATCGTACTTAATTCTAAAATAACTATCTTCTATATTGATCACGTGAATAATCATCTAAAAAATAGATATAATTGCACAATTATATAAAGTGTTTTATACTATTAGTGTATCAAAATTAAAGTCTAAGTTGTTATCGCAAAAAATCCATGCAATAAAATCATGCTATTATGGCATGAAAAATGTGGACCAAAGTTTTATTCTCTCTAGCTACCTTTAGATTTTGCCCCACTTCTTCCTCTCTTCTACATTCACAAATTAAAGAACACAATAATAGGTATACATCGATCTCATCATGTATACGAATTATGATGGACAAGATAATCATTTCAGTAATGCATGCTTTTTTCTTCCAACTCTTGTATTTTAATTTCATTGGAGACGCATGCAGAAATATTTGGACAACCAAAGAGCAAGCACATATAAAAAGTTAGGCCAAGTCAATTCTATATATATTCTTATTTATTTTAATTTTGATCTTATCTGATAGTATTATTGTTAAGTTTTGGTTTAGGCTACTTAATTAGCCCTAATAAGCAACTGGGAGGAGTTAATGATAGCTTGCGTAGCTTTTTCACTTAATAACACTTGCAGGTGATGGTTTTCAGTGACTAAGAGAAGGGGGTTGAATCTTAATCCTTTTTTTCACTTAATAACACTTGCTGGTCTTTGAAATAACTTCTGGAGATTTTTTTATTTTTGTCTCGTACCCAGTTATGAGACTTTTTCTTTTTATCTCGTCACCCGACACAAGATATTTTTCAGTTTTATCTCCTGGACAGCAGAATCAGAAATGGAGTAGAAGAGGGAGAGAATTATACCAAGATATATCCTTGTTCAGCTGCTAAGTGCAATGCAGCCTACATCCAGTCTCCATCACAACAATGATGGAATTTCACTATAATCATCATTGATTACAAACACCAATTCTCCCTAGGAACTACCCTTCTTATCCGGGACAAGTCCAGAATCTAAGCTCCAATCCTGAATTTGACTTGGTCACTGCCAAGCTTTCAACTGCTAAGTGCTAACCCAGCTTGCAAGGAGATTCTCACAGAATCATGAAACACAACACAGATGTACAAATGACCTCTAAGGACATCTATGGCTTTTTCTTTTAATTTTGCACTCTCTGCCTTTTTTCGCTCTATGACTTTTTCTTACAAACCTCACTGTTTGTCTTTTTCCATGAGACTCAAGATAGACAAAATTAAACAGAAAATTACAAAATAGAAAACATTGAAGGAGAAGAACTTCTGTTAGATTAGGTAGCTATGAGAACTCTGTGCCTTGCACTCTCACTCCTTACTTCAATCCCTGGCTGTTTTCCCTTATATATAGGGTGAAGCCTCCACGGTTGAAACAAAATAAATCAAGCTAAACTTCTTCTTCTTCATGCAAACCGGTTCGGCCAGAGAGAGAGGAGAGATAACCGAATGCTAAAACCCAACATGCAATTACCTCTGTGACTTCTCTTTACCCCAAGCTTCATCAATCTGAGCTTTCCAACTTGTCTTGCTCTCCAAGAAGGACTCATAGCCCTTGATGCTTCTTGGTGTATGACAGCTCCTTCTACTCCTACTTTTGTTTCCTCTTTCACGTAGCCACCCTAACTACCTTCTGTGATGAGTGAACCCAAAAGTAGAGACGAGCCAGATCTTCTTCCTCTGACCGAAATCTTCTTCTTCCATTTTTGGTATGGAGAAGCTGAGATCTCTTCACCAAATCTTACCATAAGTGATGAAAATCTCAGCCACAACATACTTTTTGTTTTCTTTTTCTTGCCATCATTGTGGTGGTCTTGTTGCTTGCTTCATCTTCTCCTCGGTAGCTTGCTATAGCTTCCATGGATTCTCTGTGATATGACCGAATAGAGAAGAGAGAGTAGTAAGAGAAGAGAGAGAAAATAAAGAGAAGCATTAAATGGATTTGAACAAATTAATTGAACAAAGTTAATTTCCTTCCCTTTTGATTTAGGTAGCATGTAGCATTAAGTACTATCTAATCAATCTTTTTTTCTCTTTCCTATTCCCAATGTCTGTATTAACTCTCCTTAATAAAATTTGAATTCCATCCCATGATAAGCAAAGGAGATTCGTTGAAAGCATGAAGCAAAACATTTGCTTTCTTTCAATATTGGTCTCGGACCAATTTTAATGGTCTTGGAGCAAGAATTTCAATTGGGCTTCTATCACCCATTATGGCCCAAATATCATAACATCAATTTAGCCACAAGAATAAAAATAATTTTGTATTAACGCTAAATGTATTCTTAATAGAATTGGGCTTGCAACAATTTTTTTTTATTCGGTCCAATACTAAAATCTGCACACATAAAATTATTAATTAAGCAAGTATAAATTAAAATCAAATTAATAATTTTATAATTAATTGTTTCAATAATGTTTATTCATCATCAAATTAAACTAGAGTTTCCAAACTCATCAATTCCATATTTCAATGTTCATTATATGTTGGAATGAGAAAAAAATTATTGACCTAACTTATCATAAAAAAAAAAAAATTAGTTAATTAAAAAAATTTTTTGAAAAATACTTGCAAAAGTATTTATATAAATTTTATTGATCTATAGCATTGCTCATTTTATTATATATGCTGACTCCCTTGATTTAGTTTGTGACGGTATATATAAGATACATATTATGCTAGTTATCATCACTACAGTGATGACTACAGCATTATATAATTTTAGTAACACTTATAAATATTAAAATTAAAATAACATTTATTTAATATTTGAAAACATTTTTAAATAAAAAATAAATTAAAAAATATTATAAAAGTATGGAAAGAA
>NC_029793.2:139535950-139536799 GCF_000816755.2 Arachis ipaensis
ATTTTTAAATATTATTAAAATTGTATAATCAGTGCTTATATAGTTATATATAATTAGTCATAATTTGTGCGTTCAAAATCAAAACAATGATTTCGGCAATAGGCGGCTTAACACTTCAAATCTAACATGTGGGGTCACTCACAACTCTTAAAAAGATAACAATTTAAACAAATGAAAGAAACTCACAAAAACTTGAAAAGCTAAGCTAACATAACAAGGAGAAACGTGTCATAATATAATATGTAAAGGAGACATCAATCTCTATCTATTTCTTCATTTCATTTTAGGGTCTATCTTTCTTCGTTAAATCACATTTCAGCATGTGACGGAGGTTTTTGTTTTCCTAAGGTTCTTAGGTTTTATATGTCGGCACAGTGCTTTAAGAGAATGAGTACAAAACTACAAATAGATTCAGCTAAAATAAACATGCATGTGAATCCACAAATCATTAAACCGATTAGGTAGCTTTTCATTGCATGTGCATGTCAAGATGCATATGAATTGGTTCACTCAGGGTTTAAATAACTAATGTCAGTTAGGGCAGCAATTTTATTGAATTTTGATTAGTATGTAATCAGCAGAAAAATGTGAATCATTAGATAAAATCTCACATCAATCTTACATCATTAAATTATTATTAATGACTATTTAATAACTACCAATCACAAAAATTGCTGTCCCCTAACATTACTCTTTATTTAAATTTACTCGTCTATTTAATTAAGCGTCGAAATTTTGAATCTCATTTTAAAAAATATCTAATGAATTAGTTCTTGATTCTTTAAATTAAAAATATCATAAAAAAATTAATCTCATTATTTTTTATTATATATTAAAATATTTGTCATT
>NC_029793.2:139537565-139539735 GCF_000816755.2 Arachis ipaensis
GTGGTAACTAAATACCATATTGTTATCTCGCTAAAGTTAATTCTCCTAGATTATGTGAATGTGATTCTCCTATGATTATGCGAATGTATAGCACTATCATATGAAAATTGATTGGATTACATTTATGTTCAACGAGGTAGGTGATCTTTTAGGCCTAATCACGGTCAGAGTTGAGAAAGGTTTGAAAAATGCTAACAATACAGATGCAGAAATGCTTTTTTATTTTTAATATCCAATAATAAATATATAAATTAAAACTAATATTGTTTCGTACAAAGCCATAAAATGTATAGTATATTCAAAACATATCCAATCCGTATTAACTGTCATTGTTTATCAGTTATGTTACGATAAATCTGGTTATTAAAAAAAGATTAAAATTAACTTAAATATACACAATATTATTTTATGCTTTTCATTTTTATTTTATTATCATAAAAAGTCATACATATTATAAGAGAACCTCGTCTTTTTACTAACGGTTCTTCCATTCAATGGTTTCTATAAAAAAAAAAAGCATAATAATATTGTGTTTGGCAAGAATATATGAAATTTTGAAAGGTTGAAGTATAGGTTTAGTCCTTAACATATTCGTAAATGAAGTGCAGAGTAGATAAAAAGATAGCTAATAAAAGAGAATAAATAATAATTTAAAAAGTATATAGAACCAAGAGGTTACCAGCAAAAAACTAAACAAAACTATATTAATTTATATTAATTATTAATTTTAAATTTTAAATTTAAAAAATTTAAAATTGATTAAGTAAACCTAATTAAAACCTATAAAAACCTTCCTCTTCTCTCGCACATTAACCTACCCACCTCCAACAATCACACAAAATTCTCTCTCTCACCAATGCTGCTGGAAGCGCCGGCGACTTCCATGCTCTCCGCGACGCCCTCAACAAGCGCATCCAAGACAACTGCTTCAATACAAAGTCCACCTCCCGTTCGTTTGTTAATTTTGTTTTTTTTTTGGGTTAATTTTCAATCTTTTTTTCAATATTTTTTCTCTGTTTCTTTTTTTTTTTGCTTTTTCGAAGGGAATAGCAGTACTGCATCAAAAAATAGAAGCCTATTATTCCATACAAGATCCATAGAACTAGTTTTTATTATTATTAAGCGGCAGCAATTGCCCCTGTGGTATGAAAAGAGTAGCCTCGTGCCTTGTTTGGGTAGCCAAATTGTGTTTGCTCCTTGTTTCTTAAAGCTTTCATGAAAGAAGAAATGTTCCTTTTCTTCTCTTTCGCTTCATCTCAATTACAAAAATATAAAAAAAATTCATTTAATATGAAAAAAAAACATCCTAATACTTAACAAAAGAAATATTCAGTTATATTTTAGCAAAAATAATTAAATATCTATAAAATTTAAAAAAAATGATGAAATTCTTAAAGAAATAGAGATATTCACATTTGTAATACAAAAAAATTCGAAAAATATATAAAAGAACATCCATTTAATATGAAAAAGAAACATTCTAATACTTTGCAGAAGAAACATCCATATATATTAACTCGTAGAGATTTTAAATTTACCTAAAGATATTTCACTGATTTTTTGCTAATATTTTTTGATTCCTAGCATTGTTTTTTAAATTAATATTTAGTTATGATATAGGTCATTAAAGTAAGTTCTCAATTCCCTTTCAATTGTTTTCAAATTGGGTAAGTATATTCACAAAAATCCCCAGACCACAGCACATTTCAATCACTATTATGAGTAGCTAAAAGAAGTGAAGGAAGAAGAGAATTCTTCTTTTACAGCTAACCTTTCATTATTATAAATACGGCAATCAATAATCCGGCTAATAAAGTTGTCTGTCTTTATATCATTGTCATCTCTACCTATATAACGTGGATTCAATGAAATTAAGAAACATGAGTTGTCAACGTGAAATGATGTCTATTTTTTTTTTATTATATGAATCTATTCAGATCAACAAGATGTGGGAAGAATGAGACATATTCATTTTCACAATTTCCTGGCTTTATGTACCAAAAAGTTTTAATTTTTTTTAGTTTTTTTTACAGTATTATTCTCTAGTTTTACAGGATAAAAATTAATTCGTTAAAAATTTGAATTTCATTTAAAAATTTATTATTAATTAATGGATTGTTACATATATAAAGTGAAATTTTAATAAAAAAAGTATATATGTACATAATTA
>NC_029793.2:139539889-139549901 GCF_000816755.2 Arachis ipaensis
AATAATTTGTCATATATGATTATACAAGAAATTAATAATCTTAAAAATAATTCATCAAATGATTACCATGACATATTCATTTAAAAGTTTTAATAACAATAATAATGATGACATAATATATGAGTGGACGTAGAAAAATTTACTAGCTATACTAAAAATCTATGATGACGGACATTAACACGGATACGGGACACGATACGATACGGGACATGTTGACACGTAAATTTTAAAATTTTATATAACACGGGGATACGTATATATATAAAATATAAAATATTTTTTAGATAAATCGTAATGATATTTTAATATTTTATTGATATTAAAATATAAATTAATTTTTTAAATTATTTTTAATGTCTTATTTTAATTATATCAAGTATTTAAAATATTTTTTGTTTTAATAAATAATGATGAGTTTGGAAAACTCCAAATTAATATTTGTGATGAACAAACATTATTTAAATATTTAATTACAAAATTATTAATTCAATGTTATTTGATTATATGTTAATTAATAATTTTGTAATGCAGGATTTGAATTGGGCCGAAAATAAAATAAAATGCTGCAGCCCAAGTGTGAATTTGCTTTCCAATTCAGCATTGATTCAAAAATATTCAATGATATATGGCTGAATTTTTGATTAACTGGGCTAGATTAATATTGTTACTCCAAGCCCAAAGAAAGCTTCCTATGTTTGATTCAAAATCCATCAGGAAAGAAATTGTTACTAATTGGGCCAAAATGAAACCTATTGTTACCAAGCCCAATGTTGATGAATGTTTCCATGCCTTATTCGAATCCATGAAGCAAATGAAATGCCTAAATGCTTCCAACGGATTCCACTTCATTATTATAAAGGATTTCAAATTTAATTAATGCATTGGAAACATAAGAAAGAGAGAGAAGATTGATTTGATGGCTATTATGACATTACACGCTACTCAACAAAGGGAAGTGGGAAACTTGAATTAACTTTTACTTTCTCTCTCTTTGTTCATTGATTATTGTTCAAATCCATTGAACATTTTCTCTCTTCTCTCTCATCCCTTTCCTCTTGTTTCTTCGGTTATTACACAGGAAGCCATGGAAGCTACTTGGAGCTACCAAAAGGAAAGAAAAGCAAGGCTAAAGACCATCGAGTTGATGGCACGAAAAAGAAAAAGAAAAGTATGCTGTGGCTAAGATTATCACCTAATCTGGTAAGATTTGGTGAGGTAATCTCGGATCCTTAATACTCAAAAGGAAGGATGAAGATTCGGCCAGCTGGAGGAGATTCTTGAAGCATGGCTTGTCTTCGATTCTGCTCAACCACCACAGGAAGTAGCTAGAGTGGCGAAGTGATGGTTGAAGGCAGAGATTGAAGCAGATGAAGTCATCATCATCATGAAGCATCAAGGGCCAGAATTTCATCTTGGAGAGCAAGCCAAGGATGGAGAGCTCGGATTGATGAAGGGTGATGATCAAGAAAGGACTAGAGGTAATTGCATGTTGGTTATTGCATGGTTATCTCTTCTCTCTCTATGTGGCCGAACCGGTTTTGTTGAAGGAAGAAGAAGTTGGTTCGGTTTTGGCTTCAATAAGTGGAGGCTCCCCTCTTCTATATTAAGGGTGGACAGCCATTGTTTGAAGCAAGGAGAAAATTTGAGAGTGCAAGGCACAGAGTTCTCAGAGCTACCTGAGCTAACAGATTTCTCTTCTCCTTCAATGTATTCTGTTTAGTATTTTTCTGTTTAATTTTGTCATGTCTTGAGTCTCATGGAAAAGGCAAACAGTGAGGTTTGTATGAAAAAGCCATAGAGCGGAAAAAGGCAGAGAGTGCAAAATTAAAAGAAAAAGCCATAGATGTCTTAGAGTTTCTTTGTTCATCTATGTTGTGTTTCATGATTCTGTGGGAATCCCCTTGTAAGTTGGGTTAGCACTTTACAAGTTGTAATCAGATTGATCATAGTGAAATTCCATCATTGTTGTGATGGAGACTGGATGTAGGCTGCACTGCACTTAGCAGCCGAACCAGGATATATCTGGGTGTAATTTTCTTCCTCTCCTACTCCATTTCTGTTTTCTACTGCACAGGAGCAAAAACCAAAAAAAATGTCTCGTGCCAAGTGACGAGACAAAATGAAAATGTCTCGTGGCTAGGGACGAGCTAAAAACAGAAAAGTCTCCTCTGAATCCAGCAAGTGTTAGCAAGCAAAAAAAGGGGCTAAGATTCAACCCCCCCTTCTCTTAGCCACTGAAACCATCAAATAATAATATATACTATATCTAAATTTATTTTAAGAATATATATTAAGAATAAGATCGGATACGCTAACACATGATGGTATTTAGGTGTGTCCAAGTGTGTCCGGAAAAATTTTTTTTATTTTTTATTGAGATACGGTTTGGACACAGCAGACACGCGTGTCGGACGAGTGTCGGTGAGTATCGTGTCCGAAATGTGTTCGACACGCAAATACGACAACTCAGCAAAATGTCCGTGATTCATAGCTAAAAATACTAGTCTCAGTGAATATTTAACAACAGAGTAAAGATCAAAACATACGTTATATAATTTTATATGAAATATATAAAAATATTTATGTATATAATATGGCATTAGTAATATATTTTTTAAAATTGTAATAAATATTTTATATTATTTTTGGCGCATTAGGCGAATTTTTTGAATCTAGAAATTACCATAGCTTTGTGAGAAGCTGTGACTGAAAAGGAAAGACGACACCAAATAAACCTGCATCTCCACTTAAGTCAAGAAAGTAATAATGTTCTATTGGGAGGTCCAATCTGGCATGAAAAGAATATCCATTTACTTTGTTTTATGATATACTAGCTGGATTTTTTTTATCCCCCCTTTCTAATTTTAATATATACCATATATATATATATATAGAAAATTTTTAAAATGATAAATATTTTAAAATAAATGATGGTTACAAGCCAATCCATTTTAAGATTTGATCAATCTTGAATGTATAGTTGTATCCAAATAATAAAAGTCGGTGCACTCAACATAATATGCAGAATTCTCAGTAAGTAGATTTCGGAGAAAAAAAACAATATATGTACATATCAACGTAAATTTTTAAATTTTTAATATTTGGATATACATTTATAATATAGTTTTGTTAGAAAATTTCATTTATGCTACTACTGTTGGGCCCAAATGATCTTATCTTAAAATTTGTAATTCTATTCATATATAAATATTTGTATTGCTATGTGACAAAAGGGAAAATAGAAGTTCTGAGTAGTGCACTAGAAACACATTATTCTCGTACGGTCGTACCACTACCACGTTAGACGTTGTTTTTACTTTTTTGACAAGCAACACATAAACATTATTATATGAAATAATGAAATCATAAAGGAAAAAGAAAAATGGAAAACATGCATGCATGATTTACCTACTTTTGTTTTTTCTTAAAATACACAATACGAATTTTCTGTACCACGCGGCTATCGGTCGTTTCTGGCTTCGAATGTTTGTTTATTCTGTGCACGATTTTGCATTTTTATTTTTCTTTTAATTATAGTTTAATGCACCTGCTTATTTTTGTTATACCAAAACTAGTTATTGGCAAATTCTCTTGTGCTTGTTAAAATTAGTGAAATCTCATGGGAAGTTATCTTTATGTGAAATTGTGAAGTTAATAGTCAAAAATCGTTAGATAATTTGACAGATTTGACTAAATTATTATCTAACGGTTTTCGAATATCCAACTTTAAAATTATGTCAAATATAGTTGTATACGATTTCTAGTTTTCTACGCTCTCTTCTGCTAAATATAGTTGTTGAGATTTACATAGAAATAAAATCTAATATCTAATTTAATAAGAGATAAATATTGCATTGATGCAATAATTGTTTCCATTTTTGTGAGTCTCCTTTCACTGAGTGACTGTACTGAGGCATTGCAACTGCATCTGTGATAGGGCCACTTTTCTTAAAGTTTCTTTGGGACTTTTATTTATTTATTCATTCAGAATTTCAGATACATACACTTTGGAATCTTACATGATTCTTCTTTCTGTTGCTACCTTTTTTATTTTCAGTTCTTGTGACTCTGCATATGCATATGCATGCACTAACAACAACTTACACTCTCACTGAATCACATGCTCACAAGGTTTGCATAATGCATGCCATGATCATCATTCATATCATATCTACTTCTCTTTCCAGTTAATGCATAATATAAGCATGATATTCTGTTTTTTTAACTGAAGTTTGTTTTTGTCATTCTATGTTTACAGATTTTGCTGGTTTTGAGAAGAAAAGAGAATAATGGAGAGTTTCTGGAGCATGTTTTGTGGGGAATCTGGTTGTTCAGGAAATCCTTATTGCAGTTATGATTTCAAGTTTTTGAAGGATCCTTCCTCATGTATCAACCATTTTCTGATCTTATGCATTCATGTGTTGCTTCTCATCATGATCTCATCAATCACCATGTTTCACAAGCCCTCTCCACTGAAAAAACAGCATCATCATGGACAAAGCTATTCAAGATTGCAGCTAGTTTCTGCCATAGCCAATGGCTCTTTGGGCTTGGTACATTTGATCTCAGGATTCTGGTTCCTAGAAGAGAATCTGAGAAAAACCAGAACTGTTTTCCCTCTTGATTGGTGGTTTCTTGAATTCATTCAAGGGTTGTCATGGTTGTTTGTAGGATTAACAATGAGTCTTAGGGTGAAACAACTTCCAAGAACATGGTTAAGGCTGATTTCTGTTCTTATTTTCTTGATTTCTGGAATTCTTTGTGCTTTGTCCTTGTTCTATGCAGTTAGTAGCAGAGGAATTTCCCTGAAAGTTGTTTTGGATGTTCTATCTTTTGGCGGCGCAATTTCATTGCTACTATGCAGTTACAAGGAATCTAAGCATAGAGACTTTGAAGGAGAAGAAAATTATGAAAGCCTTTACATGCCTTTAAATGATGAATCCATGTCCAACTCAATTGATTCTGATTCTGTTAGCTCTGTCACACTATTTTCTGGAGCCGGAATCTTCAGTTGGATGTCATTTTGGTGGTTGAATCCATTGATGAAAAGAGGAAAACAGAAAACACTTCAGGAACAAGACATTCCCAAGCTCCGTGAGGCCGACCGAGCCGAAAGCTGTTACTTTCAGTTCCAAGAACAATTGAACAAGCAGAAGATGAAAGAACAATCAGCACAGCAGCCATCACTCTTGAAAACAATAATTATGTGCCATTGGAAAGAGATTCTGATCTCAGGATTCTTTGCATTGCTGAAGGTGATAACTCTCTCTTGTGGACCTCTGCTTCTAAATTCCTTTATACTTGTTGCTGAGGGTAATGAGAGTTTCAAATATGAAGGTTATGTATTGGCCATATCATTGGTCATTACAAAGATCATAGAATCTTTATCCCAAAGGCAATGGTACTTCAGAACAAGACTAATTGGTTTGAAAGTTAGATCACTGCTTATTGCAGCTATTTATCAGAAGCAACTAAGACTATCCAATGCTGCTAGATTGGTGCATTCTGGTGGTGAGATCATGAATTATGTGAATGTGGATGCTTATAGAATTGGAGAATTTCCCTATTGGTTTCACCAGACATGGACCACCAGTGTTCAGCTTTGTATCGCCTTAGTAGTACTTTTTCGCGCCGTTGGGCTCGCCACATTCGCTTCCTTGGCAGTGATACTTCTCACCGTGCTTTGCAACACTCCACTTGCAAAGTTACAGCACAAGTTCCAGAGGAAACTTATGGTGGCGCAAGACGAGAGATTGAAGGCTACTTCTGAGGCTCTTGTGAATATGAAGGTGCTGAAGCTATATGCCTGGGAAACCAATTTCAGAAATGCCATTGAAAGATTGAGGAATGTTGAGCTCAAAAGACTTTCTGTAGTGCAATTGAGGAAAGCATATAGCAACTTTCTCTTTTGGGCCTCACCTGTTTTGGTATCTGCTGCATCCTTTGGAGCATGCTACCTTCTTGGTGTTCCTCTACATGCCAACAATGTTTTCACTTTCGTCGCGACTCTGCGCCTCGTTCAAGATCCTATTAGAACCATCCCTGATGTTATTGGGGTGGTGATCCAAGCAAAAGTTGCATTCTCAAGGATTTTGAAATTCCTTGAGGCACCTGAACTAGACAACCAAAGTTTCAGGAAGAAGCATTTTAGCGAAAACATGAGAGGTTCGATTTCAATAAAGTCTGCTGAGTTTTCATGGGAAGGTAATGGATCAAAACCAACTCTGAAGAACATAAATTTGGAGGTTAGAGCAGGGCAAAATGTGGCTATCTGTGGAGAAGTTGGCTCTGGAAAATCAACCCTCTTAGCTGCAATTCTCAGAGAAGTTCCCATTACTCACGGAACTGTAAGTACTTTTTTCATTTAGTTCCATGTAAATTGTGAATGAGTTAATAAATTGGATGACTAAACTTTTCCAGCATCTTTTCTGCATTGCAGATTGAAGTTTATGGAAAGTTTGCCTATGTTTCTCAAACTGCATGGATACAGACAGGTACAATAAGGGATAACATATTGTTTGGATCAGCAATGGATGCTGAAAAGTATCAAGAAACACTTCACAGGTCTTCACTGATGAAGGACCTTGAGCTTTTTCCCCATGGTGATCTCACTGAGATAGGGGAAAGAGGGGTTAACCTGAGTGGAGGCCAGAAGCAACGGATTCAGCTCGCTCGCGCTCTTTACCAGAATGCTGATATATACCTCTTGGATGATCCATTCAGTGCTGTTGATGCACATACTGCCACAAACTTATTCAATGTAATTTCCAACTTCTTCACTTCAGTCTTCACAAATTGTAATCATAGGTTCATTTCTCTTGGTAGAATGAAGAATGTCTTTGAAACTTTGCAGGATTACATCATGGAAGGACTTGCAGGGAAGACAGTCTTGCTTGTCACTCATCAAGTTGATTTTCTTCCAGCATTTGATTCTGTTTTGGTGATTTCTTGGATCTCAAGTCACTTGCTTCTTTTCTCATTCTGTTTTGTTATTTGACTTATTTCTTTGTTTTACAGTTGATGGCAGAGGGGAAAATCCTACAAGCTGCTCCTTATCACCATCTCTTGAACTCAAGCAAAGAATTTCAGGATCTTGTCCAGGCTCACAAAGAAACCGCCGGATCGGACAGGCTCGTGGATGCTACTTCTTCTTCTAACAGACTTACACACAATCCTGGGGAGATAAGGAAAACATATGTAGAGAATCAGTTGGAAACTTCACGTGGCGAGCGCGATCAATTGATCAAGCAAGAAGAAAGAGAAGAAGGAGACAGGGGATTGAAGCCATACTTACAGTATCTGAATCAAAACAAAGGATATTTGTACTTCTCTGTGGCTGCACTTTCTCACCTCTCATTTGTGATTGGCCAGACATTGCAGAACTGGTGGATGGCTGATAAAGTTGATGATTCTAATGTCAGCACATTGCATCTGATTGTTGTCTACTTGTTGATTGGATTTGCTTCAACATTTTTCTTGTTGATTAGAAGCCTTGTAGCAGTTGCTTTGGGCCTTCAATCATCAAAATCTATGTTCTTACAGCTTTTGAATTCCCTCTTCCGCGCGCCGGTGTCCTTCTATGACTCCACACCATTAGGAAGAATTCTTAGTAGGGTAAGCTCTGCACACATACAGATAAAATCAAACAGAGAGAATAATTGTTCTTTCTTGCAACATAAGTAACCCTTTTTTCTCCTTGTTTTAGGTCTCCTCTGATCTGAGCATTGTGGATCTTGATGTTCCATTTAGCCTTGTTTTCGCAGTGGGAGCTACTAACACTTGCTATGCCAATCTTATAGTCTTAGCAGTCATTACTTGGCAAGTGTTGTGTGTCTCTATACCAATGGTTTACATAGCAATTCGCTTGCAGGTAAAGGAAAAGATTGTTGTTCCATTCATAACATGATAAAATCTAAGGCTAATTTTGGTGATCATAATAAGAATGTAAGATTCTTCTGTAGAGCTACTACTTTGCCACTGCAAAAGAATTGATGCGGATGAATGGCACAACAAAATCCTATGTAGCTAATCATTTAGCCGAATCTGTTGCCGGGGCTGCGACGATAAGGGCTTTCGAGGAAGAACACAGGTTTTTCATGAAGAATCTTGATCTCATTGATGTGAATGCAAGCCCTTTCTTCCACAGCTTTGCAGCAAATGAGTGGCTGATGCTACGCTTAGAAACAATCAGTGCAGTTGTTTTTGCAGCCGCAGCACTTTCCATGGTGGTGCTTCCACCAGGGACTTTCACCTCAGGTATAATTATTTTACACAATCAATCAGTTTTATATATAAATATACTATTTTATTAAGTATTGAAATTTGAAAATGTTGGTGTAATTGTATAGGATTCATTGGCATGGCTCTATCATATGGACTTTCATTAAACTCGTCCCTAGTATTTGCAATTCAAAATCAATGCACTGTAGCAAACCAGATAATCTCAGTGGAGAGGCTAAACCAATACATGTATATAGCAAGCGAGGCACCAGAAGTTATACAAGAAAATCGTCCTCCTCCCAATTGGCCTATTAAGGGAAAAGTACAAATTCATAATTTGCAGGTACCTACTTTTCTCATAACTTCATGGCATTACATGCATGCAAATCATAGAAACTACAAATTATGAAACATTAACTAAATAAGGATTTGATATATATGAAATGAAAACAGATAAGATACAGGGAAAGTGCACCGCTTGTACTACGTGGAATCACGTGCACGTTTGAAGGAGGGCACAAGATTGGAATAGTTGGAAGAACAGGGAGTGGAAAATCTACATTAATAGGTGCATTGTTCCGGCTGGTGGAGCCAGCAGGTGGAAGGATCATAGTTGATGGGATTGATATTTCTTCAATTGGACTCCATGATTTGAGGTCACGTTTTGGTATCATACCTCAGGATCCTACTCTCTTCAATGGCACTGTTAGATACAATTTGGACCCTTTATCTCACCACTCTGATCATGATATTTGGCAGGTAACTAATTAATTATAAGAATAAACACATAACTTTTTATCTAGAAGACAGATAGGTTTTTGGTCAATTAAAAATACAAAAAGATGAAGTATAGGGAGCCAATGGAGTATATGTACAATGTGTACAATGACCTGTATTGTGTTCGATTCAGTAAAATATCAGATGTTTATTATCCTTGATACTCGGATGGTTATTCTGAATAGTATAAATGTATTTTGTTTGATAAATTAGTAATATTTTACTCTGAATGTTCATTCTTAACTCATATTGGGTCAAATAAATAACCAATTGTACACATTGTACAAATACTCCATTGACTCCCTAGCAAAATTCATACAAAAATTTTTAATTTTTTAAAACGTGAAACATCTAAATCCTTCTGTCTTTATATATTTTGGACAGAAGAACTTAAATGTGTTGTATTTTATGAGATTAGAAACTTTTTGTATTTTCAATTAGTTTGAGACTTATTGTCTTTGAATTAAAAAATTACGAACTTATTTATCTTTTTCTTTAGTTATAATTAGTATGATTTTAATAAAATTTTTATTTTATTTGAATTGAATTGGATAAGCAGTCTTTAATTTTTCAGCTAACAGTGTTGGTTGCATGTGAAGGTTCTTGGAAAGTGCCAGTTGCTAGAAGTTGTGAAAGAGAAAGAAGGCGGCTTAGACTCTTCGGTTGTTGAAGCTGGGGCGAACTGGAGCATGGGACAACGGCAACTGTTCTGTTTGGGGCGTGCACTTCTGAGGAGAAGTAAGATTTTGGTGCTGGATGAAGCAACTGCATCAATTGATAATGCAACTGATTTGATTCTGCAGAAAACCATCAGAACCGAGTTTGCAGATTGTACTGTAATCACAGTTGCACATAGGATTCCAACTGTCATGGATTGCACCAAGGTCGCTGCTATCAGTGATGGTAATAACATATAACTTCTTCACTTATTCTTAATTTAATTTAATTTAATTTAATTTTCTCAATTAAAATATATATAAGAAATAATGATAGATACATAAATTTGCTTAATGTG
>NC_029793.2:139550271-139551939 GCF_000816755.2 Arachis ipaensis
AACTTATGGACGTTAAAGCAAAGTGCTAGGTGGGAGACAACCCACCATGGTATGATCGTTCTTTTCTCTATTTTTAGTTTTCTTACTCAATGACTCTTCTCTTTATTAGTATATTTCGTGCATCTGCATTTACATACTTTTACTTTTTAAAAAAAAAAAATAAAAAAAGTTTATGTAATTACTACACTTCTTGAAATTATATAGCTAGAAACAGAAAATATTTTTTCTTTTTCATTTCAATGACGTACTTCATGTAATTTAGTATTGGAATATTTTATTGTCGTCAGATATCGTGCTATTTACTACTTTATTTAATATATGTGTATACCTATCACTAGAGAATATTCTAATCTATGTACCATATATAACTAAAATATTCCAACAATTAAGATGTGGATGAAATTAATTATAGCCATTTTTGCATTGGGTCAATAAAATAATTTAACGGCATACATCTAATAAAATTATTATATCTTAATATATGGTGCACTAAATTTATGTAGCCAGTGCATCATCATATCAAGTATTGTACTAAATAATGTACTAGGCCTTTTGTTGTTAAAGAAGGAATTTGTCAATTTGAATATTGTATGATTATTTTTCAGGAGAATTGGTTGAGTATGATGAGCCCATGAACTTGATGAAGCAAGAAGGATCATTGTTTGGACAACTTGTTAAGGAATATTGGTCTCATTTTCAGTCTGCAGAATCTCACTGAAGCTAGCTATCTAGAAGTAGAAACCTTGTTTTGATGCAGCTTAATTATATATCTATGTGTAGCTTTAATTAATTTGTGTTGTATTATTAGAAGGGTTCAACAAAGTAAAGTAGAAGATTGAGTGTCTAATTTATTTTATTTTATAATAAAAGGACAAGCTATATTAGTTGGGCCTACTGTTGTAATTTTAGAAGATAGAGAGCTGCATTATAATGATCACTTATATTTTGGTAGGAAAAGTTTCCATTTATTCCAAACTCTTAAAGCCCTATCTAACTATAAAAGCTAACTATAATTAAGAAAAAAGTTAGATGATAAACAGCTTTTTATCAACACATATAGTCAACAATTTCATTTTTAGTTTTTTTTCCCCACCGTATTCCTAATTCGGAGGTTAAAAATTAATTCGTCGCAAATCAAAGTTCTATTTAAAGTTTATCATTGGTTAATAAATTGCTATATATTCGAACTCCTGACACTTGTTTAAGCAGAATAATGAGCTAACTATTAGTTCAATCCAATTCGGTTAAAATGCATGTATTTAATTACTTATAAAATGATAAAAGAAGTGTTTAATTACTAATAAAATGATCAAAATGATATAGTATATGTACCAACAATTAAACAAATTAAAGATGCATGGTCCAATAATATTTACGCCTCTCCCTTATTCTTCATAAAATTATTGAGTCCTTGCTATGGCTGGTCTATGGAAAGAGAGATATACATGATAACGTCCAAGCAGAAAAAAATATGACCCTTACTTTTAATTTGTTATGACTCATATAGCTAGTGTCTCTACCAAAAAGCTAGTAAGTTTTCTCTATTTATTTAATTTAGGTTTTTTTTTATTCCACTCGTATATTCTCCATTTACTAACTTTGACAGAAAACCTCAAAAAATTATGATATTTATTATTTTATTTATAACTCAGTGACAGTAAAATGATT
>NC_029793.2:139552029-139560996 GCF_000816755.2 Arachis ipaensis
AAATATTTAAAAAATTTTTTTTTTTTTTTTTATATCAGATTCACAAGCTTGAAATCAAACACAAATAAACAAACAAAAACAAACGTAAAATCATGACGCAGGGGCATAATTTCTGCATGCACTAAGTACAATTTCAGAGATCACAATCATCAACAGATAGGAAGAGAAAGCTTATTTAAGTTTTCTATTTTTGTTTTCTTTAGTTTGGTTTATTCTTTGATAATAAAAGTTCTTTCTCTTTTTCCTTTTCTTTGGTCGTGACATAAATAGAAAAAAGCTTGATTGTATCGATGAGTCGGTGGGATAGCATGATATTTGGGGATAGAAACAATATGAATATGAATAATGTGATACATATAAGTATTTTTGTTAATTAAATTTAATTAAATTGATTTAATATTAATAAAAATTAATTATAAATAATATTATTTTAAATATTATTATTTAATTTAATTAAATTTAATTCATAAAAAAATTTAAATGTATAACTATTAAAAAAATATATAATCACGTTAGTTTATTACCAAACACGGGGACATTGCTTTCATTAAATAATAAATACAAATAATAAAAAATAAGAAGCAAGTGATCATTTTTGGCAGCACTTGAAACTAATAATGGAATGAAAAAGTCTAGAAACAATACTCTCACTAAATAATATAAATAACATTAATTAATAATTCAGAAAAGCTCTTGTATGCTTTACAAGTTAATTAACGAATAAATCCCAAAAACGCGATGCAAGGTACGTTCTTCTTCTTCTTCATCTTCCTCTTCTTCTTCTTCTTTTCTTTCGTTTATTGCCTTCTCTTTTTCCTCCTTCTTCTTCTTGCTGCACATTCTTCTTCCTCTTCTTTTCTTTCGTTTCTTGCTTTCTCTTTCTCGTTTTTCTTCTTCTTGCACGTTCTTCTTCCTCTTCCTCTTCTTCTTCTTTTCTTTCGTTTCTTGCCTTCTCTTTCTCCTTCTTCTGCTTCTTGCTGCACGTTCTTCTTCCTCTTTCTGTTCTTCTTCTTCATTTACGTACTTTTCTCTCTGTTTTCTTTCTTCGTTATTCTCGATTTCTATTGTTTTTTGACATCAAGCTCTGAAATCATTTTTGAAGAAGAAGAAGCAGCAGAAGATGAGGAGGAGAAAGAGAAAGAGTTCTGAAATATGCATAAGGTGTACTTCAACGAATTTTTGGTGTATTTCTTAAATCCTTTGGGTGTATTTTTGTAATCCTTTGGGTATATTTCTATAATCGTTTGGGTGAATTCCTGTAACCGTTTGGGTGTATTTCTGTAATCGTTTGGGTGTATTTCTAAAGTTCATTATCTTCAAATTTGGCAAGAAAATTGTTTTCATGGAGGAAGAAGAAGAAGAGTCGTTCATAATGCATGGTGAGTAGCGCGCTTTGGAAACAGGAAGTTGTTGAATAACGTGCGTTTTATTTACTCTTGAACGTGGAAGTGTGTAATGCGTTAATTAAGTGTAATGCGTGTGTTTTATTGGACTTGTAAGACTTGTAAGCCAAAAAGACTTGTATGTGTAGCAGGCCTCTTAATAATTATTATTTTTAATTTTTTTTAAATAAAATTTAAATAACCAACCGTAAGCACATTTTAAATAATAAGAATTAGCAAAATATCCGTTCCCGTAATCATGTTTTTTCTTTTTTTATTAACAATCATAAATCCTTCCCTCCACACCTGCATCACATCCCATCTCTGCCTTCCTCAACTCCTCGTCGGAATCTCGCGAAACACTGCACGTATTCTGGCTCCCTCATGCGTTCGCAATAGCGCCATGCAATCGTGCTTTGTCGGGCCTCCCCAACCGTCGCTCGCAGCTCAGCCCCGTCGCGCCTCCATCTCGTCTATCGCTGTAGGCAGTCCAGCCTTATCGCGCCGCTGCAAGCAACCCAACTTCGTCTTTCATTGCACCGTGAGGACTGCCTCTGCCCTCTGTCGCTACTGTTGTATCGTCGGGTTTCATGTTGCTGCTGCAGGAAGAAGTCGTGCCAATGACACAATTGCGACACCCCTCGCATCGTCGTCCTCCATCGTGTTCTTCCACCGCCGTTGTTTTTTTTTTTTTCTTTTTTTCCTTTCGCGACGTGGGGCGCCCTCCACCTTCCATAAATCATCTCGCACCGTCTCAGGGATATTTCTTTTTATTGTACATAGATGTTTAGTTTTTATTGTACATGGGTATTTCTTTTAAGTTTGATGGATGTTTCTTTTTATTGTACAGGGATATTTCGTTTAAGTTTGATAAATGTTGTCTTTATTGTACATGGATGTTTCTTTTTTTGCGACTCTAAAGTCCAGCGTTGCCAACAATGTTGCCGGCGTGACAGGGGAGGGAGGAGTGGAGTGGCTATGGTGAAAATAGGATAATAGAAAAAGAGAAAGGTGTAATTAGGAGTAAGGATGGATAATATATTTTTTCATGTTTAATAGACTTGTGGTGTAGCCTGTAAAAATCGATAAATTAATAAATAATTAAATAATAAATTAATTATGAGTCAAATAAATTAGAAAATTAAATTTTATATTTTAGAAAATTAAACATATTTAAAATACGAATTAAAATATTAATTTTAAAAATTTTAGTCTAAAACTAAGCTAACGAGCCAAACCGATTGGATCGAACCCGTACTAGACCCAAGGCCCAACATATATATACAAGCTCAGCCTTCTCTTCTCCCTCATTTCACATGAAACACGCTGAAGAAGAGGGAAGGAGATTAAGAACCTTAACTTTTAATTCAATCTTCAATTCCTCCAAATTTTTAATCCGAAACTCCGATCGCTGTACCGTTTGTGGCCACATGACCGTCTCGCCGAGCTCTTCAAATCCATCTCAATAAAGTCATAAGAAATTCGAATTTCTCACCCAGCCCTTCTTTTCTTTTGCGTCATATTTTCTTGTCTTTGTCTACCACTACAAATGCACCTTCTGTCAACACTGCTGATGGTTCCCTCTTACATGCAACACATAAAGTTTTATTTCACAGTCAAATCTTACTCTCCCTAATACTTATTTTATTTCCAAATTAAACTTTAATCTTATCTCTATTGGTCAACTTGTTGATCTCGATTTTGATGTCAATTTTTCTATTTCTGGTTGTCGTGTGCATGATCATCGAACGAGACAGATCATTGGGACTGGACGTAAGATCGGAAGTTTGTTTGAACTTGAGAATCTTTATATTCCTTCTACGTCAAATATATGTGCTGTTTCTTCTCCATCTACACTTCATTTGTAGCATCATCGTCTTACCCACAGCTCCTTAGAAAAATTGTGTCGTCTTATGTCTAAAGGTGTTTTAGGTCAAGTTAATCATGAGTCTTTTAATTGTATTTCTTTCAAACTGTAAAACAATTAGCATTATCTTTTCATAATAATCCATCTCTTTCTTACTCTCCTTTTGATCTTATTCACTCAGATGTTTGGGTCTTGTTCCCATCGCTTCTATAGGACAGACTCGATACTTTGTAGTATTTATTAATAATTATTCACGTTTTACTTGGGTTTATTTGATGACTAATCATTTTGAGTTGCCTCAACTTTATATTAATTTTGCCACTATAATTAAAACTCATTTTTCCAAGGTCATTAAAGTCTTTTGATGCGATAATGCTATGAAATATCGTGACTTCAAACTTTTAAATTTTCTCGTTGAACAGGGTACTTTGTCTGAGTTTTCTTATCCTAATACATCTGAACAAAATGAAAGAGCTGAACGCAAACACCATCACATTCTTGACTCTATTCGTGCTATGCTTATTTCTTTTTCGTGTCCTGAGCGTACTTGGGGTGAAATTGTTCTCACTGTTATCCATGCTATCAATAGAGTTCCTTATTTTGTCCTTGGTAACACTACTCTCGTTAAGCGTCTTTATCATACCTCTCTAGATTATAGCTCTCTTCATATTTTTGGTTGTTTCTGTTTTGTCCTTCTTCAGTCTCATGAGCATAATAAACTTGAACCTCAGGCTCGCATGTGTTGTTTTCTTGGTTATGGCACTAAATACAAGGGTTATCATTGTTGGAATCCTATCTCTCGATGTATTCGTATATCTCGTCGTGTTGTATTTTGGGTGCATCACATATTCTCTAGTTTCTCCTCTTTTGAGTCCATTCCTTCTACCCAGTCACCATTTTTCACTAACTCCCATATTGATCTTTTTTCTAGTGATGATACTATAGGTTCTATCTCCAGTCAACCTCTCGAGCCTCCTACTCTTGATTATCATTGTTTTTCTACTATTCTTCATCACCATGAACCTAAGTCATTCCGAGAAGCCTCTACAAATTCAAATTGGCAGCAAGTAATGTAGGAAAAAATCTAGGCATTTGAAAAAGCACACACTTGGAACTTGGCTGATCCTCCTTCTGATCAAGAAGTTATGGGTAGTAGATGGGTATACAGGATCAAGACTCGCTTTGATAGTTCTATTGACCATTATAAGGCACGATTGGTTTCTCAAGGATGTACGCAAGAATATGATATTAATTATGAAGAGACTTTTGCTTTTGTTGCTCGTCTCACATTTGTTCGCGCTCTCCTTGCCATTGTTGCGGTAAAAAAATAGGCTCTCAATCAGATAGATGTGAAAAATACATTTCTTAATGGGGATTTGAAGAAAAAGGTTTATATGAAATCATTTCTCGTGAATGGTTTGAAAATTTCAGCACCACTATATGCAATCTCGGTTTCACTAGCAGCCCTCATGAAAATGCTCTCTTTATTCGTAAAAGTGAATATGGGGTTGTTCTTTCTACTTTCATATGTCGATGAAATGATCATTACTAGAGATGATGTTGATAGTATCTTTGATCTTAAAGCATCCCTTCACCACACTTTTGAAATGAAAGATCTTGGTTCTCACAGTTATTTTTTTGGCCTTGAAGTCATATTCTCAGATGACGGTGTCTATCTCTCTCAAGCTAAGTATGCTTTTGATCTTCTCGAGCCGAAATTACAGATAGTCGCACTGAGTCTACTCTTCTTGAGTCTAATGTTCAGTTTACTCCTATGGATGGTACTATTTTGGATAATCCTACTCTTTATCGACAATTAGTTGGAGGTCTCATCTACTTGACTGTCATACGACCAGACATCACCTATCCAATTCATGTTCTTAGCTAGTTCTTGTCAACTCCTCGTACTACTTACTATACAGCAGTTCTTCGAATTTTTCGCTACATCAAAGACACTCTGTTTCATAGCCTTCATTTTTCTGCCCATTCATCTTTAACCCTTCAAGTGTACTCTGATAATAATTGGGATGGTGATCCCACTGATCGTCGTTTTACTACTGGTTATTATTTGTTTCTTGGTGACTTTCATTTTCTAGCGAGCCAAAAAGCAAACGTTCACTGCTCAATCAAGTATCGAAGCTGAATATCGTGCTCTCACTGATACTACTGCTGAGGTTATCTCGATTTGTTGGCTTCTCGAAGACTTAGGTGCTCCTCAGTCATCCTCAACTGATATTTTTTGTGACAACCGCAGTGCTATTCAGATTGCCCATAATGATATTTTTCATGAACGCACCAAACACATTGAAATTTATTGTCACTTTGTCCGGTAACGTCTCCTTATTGATGTTGTTCATCTTATAGCTGTTGGGACTCTGGATCAGACTGCTGATCTCTTCATGAAGGCTCATCACCCTACTCATTTTCAGACTCTGATATCTAAACTCAAGATGATATCCTTAGTTCCCATTTGAGTTTGAGGAGAGATGTTAGAGTATAATTAAGATCAATTAAGATCAATTAGTATCAATTATATTTATTTAATATTTCTGTATATTTATTATAGAATATTACGCTTTTATTACTTTAATTCTTCTAGCACCTATATATACCTTTGTATATTGTATCATTCCAACACATCAATAATACACAACCACTTTCTTGAGACAACTCTCTTGTTTCTAACATTTTAGATGATCATTCACATAATCAATTATTTTTGCTAATTTATCATTATGTAATTGAATGTACGTATAAAATTACTTTATATTGACAATGTATCAAAATTAAATTTATTTAATTAATAATTAAAAAATATCAATTTTAATAAATATATAACAAATAATTAAAATTTTAAATTTAATATTTTTATAGAAAAATTAATTCTATAAATTTTTTTAATTAATTAAAATCATTTTAACATGTGTATATCCCTATGTTACATATTAGCTAAATCTAGGGGTGTCAAAATTCCCCGAAGCGCGGGAATCCCTGCGGAGACTGCTCCAAATGGGGACTCGAAGGTGGAGAATTTTTTCCATGGAGATGGGGATGGGACTAAAATCCCCCCGAGATAGGCACGGAGACCCGAGCGGGGATCCCTGTCCCGTTTCCGATAATTCTCCGAATTCTTGAGTTTATTTAAATACCCTAAATTTATTTCTAATATAGGGACTTTTTAGTAATTTCACCTATTGAAAACCCTAACCCTACCTTATTGAATGTCTTCCATTCTCTCCTACTACTCCACTTAGCGTCGTTTCGAAGCTCCAACTCTCCAGAAAAGTTCAAAACTCCCAATTCCCCATAGTTGTGTCTACAGTCATAGCCATAGTAGCATACCCCCTCGCCAGTCGCTACCAGTCACTCTTCGTGCTCAGTGCTTACCCTCTTATGAACTATGATTTGTTATGTTGCATTTCTGGACTTATAATCTTGGATAAGATATGTTTGTAATAATGTTTTGTAGTTTATTTTTTTTTATTTTCACTATAATTTTCATATAAATGTTCAACATAGGGAGATGGGGAATGAGGCCCCGCGGAGAACACGGGAAACGCAGAGAATGGAAATGGGGACGATTATCCCCATGGCGGGGATCGAGACGGGGATGAAGATCAATTCTGTGGACGGGGACGGGGAGCAGGGAGGCATCCCCCGCCCCCGCCCCGGCCCATTGACATCCCTAGCTAAGTCCTATAATTAACTTAAATTAATCGAATAGTTAACTCACTCGTTCACTTAAATACGTATTAAAATTTGAATATCATTTTATACGTACAGAAATATTGGCTAACAAATTATATTTCTTGACAAAATTAATTGTTGGACTAGTTATGCTATGCTTATTCGTCATGAAACTATTAAGAAAGTCTTTCGCTGTCAATTAATATTATTAATCGAGGAAATGCTATGTGACCAGCAATTTTTGTGATTTGTAGCCATCAAATAGCCATCAATAATGATTTTAATAGTGAGAGATTGGTGTGAGATTTCATCCAATGACTCACTTTTCTTTGCTGGTTACATACTGGCCAGAATTTAACAAAGTTGCTGCCCCCTAAACTTTTCTTTATCAAAATGTGATGATATATAGTTACTAGTTAATAAAATATTTAAAAATATATTTTTTCTAAAAGATCTTATTGACTGAAAAATGTGCTTATTAACTATCATAAGTATTGATATATAACAGTATAATAAATTCATTAATTCCAGACAAAATATATAATTAAATAGTAAAACATATTCCATAAACTTCACAATAAAAAAATATCATTGATCAATAACTTTGCATGTTTTAATAACAACAAAACATAAAAGAAACTAAAATACATTACTTAGTAAATAAATTTAATTATTATATGCTTAAGACTTGAGAGCAACGTAACTATGAACATTCTTTAATTGATCTATAAAGGACGACGCATGAATCTTTCTTCATCTCAATTACTGTTTCTTCACAATAATGTAGAATACAGAAATCCTGGAGCCAAACCGAGAGTGACAAATTATAACCCTGAATTTCGGTAAATGCACAAAAACCTTTGAGTGCATCCTCTTCATAAAAGTAGACATGATTTCGAGTTTCAAAATTTTGTAGCTAGGCTTGTACGTAGCTTAGTTAATTATATCTGCACATATATAATAATCATGTAATGAGCCTCAAAATGTGATTGATACATAAGCCTACGTACCCCTAATTTAATTAATAATTTAAACAATAGAATCTATCTTATCTTCCGTTCTTGAATTTACCCTACAAGCATCATGATCATCAAAATTTATCAAAACACCATGTTAAAAACAAAAATATAATCACAATAAACTCTCTTCTAAAAACATGGTAATGATAGAGAGACAAAATAGCATATAAATAATAATTTTATAATCGAACTTAATTTAACGGATTTTTTTGAGTTATAATCAAATTCTAATTTCAAACTTTATATGCAAAAACTTACATGTGTTTATTTTCATGAAAAATTAATACTAAAAGACAATTGCACGTGAATTTCACCACAAAACAATTGCTGAGTAAAAATTAACGAACCTAGTTATTAGAAAGAGGAACGAATTTGAAAGCTGAGAGGTGGGCGGTGGTGGTTATGGAGAACAAATTAACCCTCTTATGACGAAAATTTGAGGGTATCCGATACAACTAGAAGCCGTCGATCGCTGCCATTCGCAGTTGCACCACCACCACCGCCTCTACGGCCACCACCCTACTAACCCCAAAATTGGTGGAAAGAAATCAGTGATATTGAAATCTTTGAAGCGAAGTTTAGAGACCTGAAAGAAAAATAGAATTGGCGGTACAAAATGAATGATTATTACCGGTCATTATATTTGTGTCAAAAAATAAATCAAGTAATTTAGTGGTCAAATTTCGTTTTAAAAGGCGCTGTATAATGACCATTAAAAGTAATTATTAATGTAATTAACCTTTGGTGTACTGTTAACATTTGATTTAATTTAGCTGGATAGCTTGATTAATTAGCATTCGGGTATACGATCATTAGCTTTCTTTAATTTTGCTTTTTCTTTTTTGTTTTCGATGCATAATTCACGTTAATTATTAGTTGATGATTAAAAATTTTTACTAGCACATGCATGGGATTTTTTTCTGAAATAAAATAAAAATAATTATTATTTTTCAAAATCCAATTTTTAAACTTTAATTTTTTAAATACAATTTTTTTTTTTTTTTTTTTATTT
>NC_029793.2:139561080-139586583 GCF_000816755.2 Arachis ipaensis
GCATTTAGGACAAATTCGCGCATTTATTCTAGGAGTGGCAACATGCACCCTATTTGCAAGTACTCAATTCGACCCAATTCGATCGGGTATGGTTATCAACCCAATTCGCAGCAGATAGGGTAGGATGCGGGTAGGATTTTCATGCGTGTCGGGTAGGGTGCAGGTTGAGTCTCAACCCTACCCGACCAATATATATGTATATGTTATATACTTATATAAAAATATGTTTCAAGTGGATATTGAATCAAAAACTTCTCACTAAATACAAAAGATACTTAGCCACTAAAAGAAAATTATTAATTGATAATTTAATATATTTTTTTTTACATAAAAGTCAATTCTATTTTAAATTATCATTAACTTATATAATAACGTTGTATTTTTTTTTATAACCCGTGGGTTAAAAGTTGGTAGGGTTAGGGTTGAGATATTCTCAACCCGCGGGTAGGGTAGGGTTGAGTTTATATAAAGATCTTAACCCGTGGATAGAATTAGGGTTGGCTCCAAACCTTACCCTACCCTGCCCATTGCCACCCCTAACTCACCCCGGCAAACTTCTATATTTTTATAGAGTTTGTCTTATCTCCTGGTAAACTTCACTACGTATTTTCATAAATATCGGATTTAGTGAGAAAAAAAAGTTGGAAAGTTAACAATGGCAACCATTATCATCATCTCTAGAGTACATAGGAGTATTTTTTTAATTTATAATAGAAAAAATCCTTGTTAAATATAGCTAACGATGATAATGGTTGCCATTAGCGCCGGCGATATTGAAGATGTAACACCCTCACTATCAGAAGTCACGCTTTCGGCTGCGCTACTCTGATAGCAAGAAGTATCACGACTACTTTACGTACTAAATAATAAAATAGGAGCCTGTGACTCGACACTGTATCGCTGATTTCTTTGAAAACTAGAAATAAATACTTTATCTTAAGAAAAGTACAAGCAGGCATAGATTCATATACAAGACTCCTTATATAATAACTCAATATATTATACATATAAAACATACAATTCATATCCCTCTTACAAACTTGTAATGACAAAGACGAGGGAAGAAAATAATCTAAATAATACAATAGCATATAAACCAAACGCAGTATAACTCTTCTTAATGCTTTTTCATCCGGTTCCTGAAAAGGTAAAGCTGTAGGGGGGTGAGAACCTAACCACACAGTCTCACCATGGAATTTCAAAGTTGTCATAAGAAGATATTTAATAAGAAAATTGTTCTCAAGCTCAGTGATTATCATTGCTTTATGAATCTTTTAAAACCCATAGGAAATCGTTCAAAACTTTTTCAAAGAAACAATGTTTAATCTTTCAGAAATCCAAACATTTCCTTTCTTATAAGAAAATCTCAATCAGAAACCAACCACGCAATCAAACAATACAGTCATTAATTCAGCACCAAAGTTCATTCTCAAATGTAGCACGCCAGGATAAACACAAGCAAGACAGACAAGGAAAGCACAAGTAGGTAGCAGTTACAGCAAATAGTTCAAGTAGCAGTTAAGAATAGTTTAGCAATTAGGCAAACCAAAACAAGTTCAAACCCAAGCAAAACATACAAATGCATATGATGCATGCCTGTCCTATGGCTGATGAGGCTCATTTGTCGGTTATCCAGCCAACCCGACAAGTCTGAATTGTCTTTAGATTGTCTCCCGACGTGCATCTCCAAGAGTCTATGCATAGTTTTTTTCTCAAATAATCAATATTGCTCAATGGGGTAACATTTCCGGGAATTTATATAGTGCCCGGTCACACTTACGTCGTAAGGTCAACAGAGTATCGAGTTTTCAACCTGGTACACGTGGTGACAAGCCATGGTACTTTATCCAGGGAACCTCGTATCTTAGATAATTCAAAGTTCATATCTCAACATTCTTAACATTCTCAATATCATAATCATTCATCAATCCAAACCTCATTTTCAAATTCATTCAAAAACCATATTTCAAAGAAAATCCTCATCATCCTTCTTCCCATTCTGTTCGTTAACAATCCCAATTCAAAATGTAATTCTTTCTTTGATAAATAAATCAATCTTAAAACATATAAGGTTTAAAAATAAATCTCTTTTAATTAATTACTTCAAATAATTAAAACTTCCAATTTTATAAAATTTTGGCAACATCTCCTCTAAAACTCGGACTTTGCCACCCTGTTCAGGTCCCATCCAAACATTTCTCAAACCTTTTTCAAATCTCAATCATTTTCCAAAATTCAGCTAGTTCCAATATCAAATTATTTTCAAAGCGAATCAATGCCCACAATAAATCTCTTTTTAAAATCAAACCAGCTCAAATACTAAATCATTTATAAAGTCATTTATAAAGTCACTAACTCAAAATTAAACCATTTCCAAAGCTAATCCAGTTTCATATTCCAAATCATTTCCAAAGCCAATTCCCTTACATTATCAAAAATAGCTTCAAAACCAAGAAAAGCCATTTTTCATAATAATCAACTAAATAACCTTTCAAATTAATTTCTTTTCAACAATCACAAGCTACTCAAGCAATCAGTCATTCAGTCCAGCAAACAACCACATTTAGAAGGCAATCATAATCACATGCATATGTTCTCTCACATTAATATCTATATATCACAACTCTGTAATATAAATTAGATTTTAAGAAAAACTCCTACCTTGAAAGTTGAACTCATAAGCTATAAAATGCGCAAAACATCTTTTTCTCTCAGCCTGCAGCAAAAGCAGCTCCATTTCATCTTTTCCGCGACATCGACAACACTAAACACGACATACAATCGCTGTAATTTGACCCTATAGCAAAAACGCCGCAGAAACCTCAGTAATGTATAACGAAAAAGCGATAAAAGAGGTTTTCAAAGTAAGATAGCTTACTGTACTTAGAGAAAAACCAAGGATCAGAGTAACCGCAGTTCCAACAGCTTACTCCGGCAGCGTTTCTCGGCGGTCAGAGCAGCGGCAAGGCTTCCTCCTCCTCTGGCAGCGACTACAACCCCCTTCTCTCCCTCAATTGTGTTCTGTCTCATCACTCCTCTTCCTTTCGCGTACAGTGGCAGTAACATGGACCAATGTTCGGTGGTGGAGGCAACCTCAACGGCGGTGAAACGCGGCGGCTGTGGGAGCTCGGCGACGGTGGTAGGGCGCGGCGTAGGCGGCGACGGTGGTAGCTTCCTCTTCTTCCCGTCGCGGTTCCCTTCACAAATCTCAGCGACAGCGACAGCGACGGCCTCCACAACGACTGGCTGAAGGCAATGGTGACGTGGACAGTCTCAAACAACGATGATGGCCAGCACAACGACGGCGACCTCCCGCGGCGGTGGCGGCACAGCTGGCGGCGTGAATCTCTTCTTCCTCCTCGCGTCTCTCTCTCTGCCCGATCTCTCTCTTCTGCTCATGCATGACCGCGGCTCGTGAACGAACCAGGGCTCCTCGCGTAGCAGCTCCTCGAAACCGTGGCGGCGGCGTGATAACGGCGCGATGGCGGCGCGGTTCCTCCCTTCAGCTTAACGACAGCGTGACGGTGACCCACACCCTACCGGCGACGCATCTCCCTTCTCGGATCTCTCCTCCATGTATGTGAGTGAGTTTGTTTTGTGTGTGTATGGTTGGGAAGGCAAAAAGAGTGAGGAGAGGAGGGTTGGGGGCTGCGCAGGTGAAGGGGAGAGAGAGGCGGTAAGGATAGAAATAGGGTTCAGGGCAATTTAGTCATTTTACTAAAATTAGGGGTAGTAGAGTAATTGAAAACCAATTTTAATTCAATAAAATTATCTTAAAAAAATATTATTTAATCATAAATTTACAAATTAATTTCAATGAAATATTTTAATTAAAGAATTTTATTTTTAAAATATTATTTAATTATCAATTTGTTAATTAACTTCCAGTTAAGTATTTTAATTTAAAATTAGAGATAATATAATTAATTTTCTTTATCTGTAAAAATTGAAAATATTAAATTTCAAAATCTAAATTATTTAAACCAAATCATATGAAATTCTTATTATTTTACATTTGCTAAACTTTATAATTTAGATATAGAAAATAATTCAATAATTATAAAATCAGATAACACCTTAAATTATTTTAAACTCAATTAATCAAAATTCGCTTTAATTATTTTTAATAAAATAATTTCTGAGATTAAAGTACCTAATGAATAAATAAATCAAAATTAGCTCTTAATAAGATTTTTTCTGAAATTTCTGGGTCTTACAGAAGAACCCATACTTATTGTCTGTGTACTTTGTATATATACTGTTGGAGACGATGATAATGACTTAGAAATTTAAATTTTGTTCTCAGCCGGGTTTTTAGAGAGAATTTGGATGAAGCTCATTGGGGTTGGATGAACTCTATAAAATTATAAATAAAAAATTTCGCTAGGGAGACAATGAAGAATCTTGAGTTCTTGACAATGTATATAATAGGCTGGTTATTTAGCATAATATGAATGAGTCCCGCTAGGGAGCCAATAGGGTATCTGTACAATGTATACAATGGGCTGTTTAATAGGCTCAATATATTTACCCACATTCATCCTAATTTCAAAAGTAACAACCACCACATAATCCCTCTCGTTATACACATTGTACACTACATATATTGACTCCCCATACTTTCTTAATATGAATAAATAATGAAAACCACTTAACAAATTACCTAAATTCAAAAACTCTCCTTCAGTTATTTCACATCAAATTTTAAATTTCAAATTTCAAATTCTCCAATTTCAAATTTCAAATTTTCAAAAAATTCAGTTAGTTATTTCAAAAAAATAACTATCCGAAACCCTAATTATCAAAGTATTTCACTTTAATACCCTCTTCTTTCTCAACCGGCTGCCACTCCACCTTCATCAATAATCATTTCACTTCACCCCTAATAAAAATAACCATCCACTTAAGAATAAAATTAATCATCCGCATACGTAATGAATTGAACATCCAACATATTTTAATTATATAACTAAACTTAATCCAATCAAAATAATGATCCACATAAAATTTTAAATTATCATCCGCATACCTACTAAAATGATCATCCTAAACTGGCTATTGAAGTAGAAGAAAAAGGAGATGAATGAACAGAAGAAGCAACCATGATCAAACTGGCTGCGGGGGAGGCTGCACGGTCGGCGGGGGATGGGCAACGCGAAAGAGGCTGTCCGAGAATAGTGCGGTGCGATTAGACGTTTGCGGAGAGGTTGGGGCGGCGGCGGAGATGGTGTAATAGATCCTCCTTCTCCATATGAACATTACATATTGGCTTCTCAACAATTTTCTTGACTCAATCAATTCCCTATTCACTAGCCTTCATCAGCAGCACCCTCCCCGCAACGGATCGTGAAGCAGCAATTCGGGGATCGTGAATAGCAACGGGAGAACGTGGTCGCGAAACAGAAACGGCTGCAGCAGCACTGGACTCTTAAACAGTAGCGCCGGTAATACTGTGGCCGTGGACAGGAACGACAGCGAGAGAATGTGGTCACGATGATGGCGAAGACGTAAATTGGAGGTTACAATAAGATTAGAAATAATAGCGTGAATGCGTTTAAATGTTAATCCTAATTTTTAAAATTTTAAAATTTGAATTAAATAATTAATTAATTATTTGATCTTAATTTTTCTTTTTATTCCTGTTGTATACATTGTACACTAAACTCAACTGAAATTCACAGATTAGTTACTCCTGTTGCTGGCAAGGTTGTTTGTTGCCGTGGCTGTTTGTGATCTTTTTTCGCCGCTCTTTTCAACAAAATTGCAGTCAAATTTTGGAGCTCTCTGCATTCCATGTCTCAGTATAATTCAAAATGTTACTCTCTCCTCGAGGAAATAATCTCAGACATCCTCGACAATGGAAAAATGAGTTGAGAATTTACAGCAGACCGGGTGACACATGCTGGAGAACCGTTTCAATTTTCCTGGATCTTCTCATTTCTTGGGAAGAAGGACAATTTAATTCTGAGCAACACTTTTAATTGGTTAGCGGTTCATCCACGTGGACCAATTGATCGTCAGAAAATCGAGCTGCTGGAATACACTTATGATGACTACGTGATCTTTTCACATTATGTGGGGCAAGAAACGGATAAGCTTTTGCGAATGCCTGTTGATCTTGGCAGCTACAAGCGTGAAGAACCAAAGCTCGTAGTATTAAAGGATCACCTCTGTGTTTTTCATGATTTCCAAGGGACTCATGTTGTTATGTGGCAGCTTGAGGAATTTGGAGTTGAAGATTCTTGAACTATATTAATGAAATTCAGTTATGTTTCTCTTCAAATCGACGCATATGTAGCTCTTCATTCGGGGATTATTCACAGTTTAATATGTCCGACGAGGCCACAGATTTTTTACTCCTAATTTTATATAGGAGTATGATTCATCACCACTAAAATATTTACAAAATAAACTCTATTTTTTTTATTTTTAAAAGAATTAATAATTAAATATTTATTCTTTTTTTTTTGTTTTATACATTCTTCCTGTTTCTTTTAATCTGAGTTTCAAAGAGGAGTCCAGAGCACTGCTAGGGTTTTGCCCCTCACTCTGCTTTCCATCAACGTCGCTCGTTCCTTATTCCTCCACTTCCGCAGTAGCTCGCTCTCTGATCATCTCCCTGCGCCGTGGTCGTTCTCTGATCCTCTCCATCCGTGGGATTGCTCGTTCTCCCCTGTATGGTGCGTGTTTTCTGATCGTCCGATACCGCAACACGCTGTCGCCGCCGCTGCTACACTTGGGTCCACCACTTCACTGTTTTCTGTCGCCTCTTTGTTCCTCTTCTTCACCAGCGACTCTGATTTCTGTCCTTCTCCCTCCACTTTTGCCTCTGCGACCTAGCCTTTTAAGGTTCCATTTTGTTTTTATTTTTATTGTACTTTATTTTTTTCTATGAAAATTTTATGTGAATTTGAATGTTCTTCGTTTGCTAGAGTATTGAATATTGTTTTGATTTCAAAAGAATTTGATAATAAACGAGTGAAAAGTTTCAAAATGGATTAGGAGTCCTTGATTATGCTTGAATGATTGAATTTGATTGTTGTGATTTGGTTAGTAGTAACTCTTTTGATTTCTAATTGAATAATGTTCCTACTTTTTTTTTGTTTGAAGTTTAACCTCTATTGTGGAAGTACGGCAATGATTGTGAAAAACTAAAATACAATACATAGTGTCTTGCATGAGGGAGCTCATTGGATTAGGAGTAAATTTCAGAGATTGTATCATTAAGAAGTCAATAATGTTTCCAATTATGCTTATTCACTGGGTAAAATAAAATAAAATAAGGATGACTAAAGAAAGAGATTTGATTGATTTTACCTCATGATGTATTTCGTAAAACTTATTAGTTTAAACTTTAGAAATATTTTGATTTAATTGCTAGGTTATTGTTAATTGGAATCAATTTGTTGAAAAACAAATCAATCAAAGAGGATAGATAAAAAACCTTTCATACTAAATTGATGGAGCCCTCTGCCACTTTTATCAGGTCTAACTGTCCGTTGACTTCTCTTTTCCTTATTGCTACTGTGTGATATAATCAATTAAGGGAACAAAGAATTTCGATTAGTAGCAAAATCAAAGGCAGATAATTGCCACTTACATGTAATAGTACACTGCCAAATTCATACTTATTCCAATTTTTTTTTTTTGATATACTCAGTAAGAGGAAGTCTTTAGTATAAAATATATGCAGATCAATTAAACAAAAAATGACCAACAATTCTTTCATAAAAACAAAAATACAATAAACATAAAATCAATAGGTCAAAGTTGAATTGCACTCTCAATGTTATGAACAATAGATTTTTTTTGCTAATTTGTCGTTGTAACACATTTTTGTCTTGTCCCACACTTTTATATGAGAGCATGTAAATATAAAAAGTACTGAGTAATGATACATCTTCCTAACATGTACTCCTAATAGTCCTTCTAATATTAAATTAAAAAAAAGTATTAAGTAAAAAAGTAAAGATATTCGATGGCTTGTAAATATATATATAAAAAAAAGTATTCAAGATTTTCTAAATCTATTAGTTAGGAAGAATTATTAGTAAGAGTATTAGGGAGATTAATCATTTTTCTATAGAATTTTCTATGGCTAATTGCTACTACTGTTGAGGACTTAAAATTGCATAATTATATATCTCATTCAGGAGATCTTTTTATCAACATTATTAAATAATATGATATCATATTTAGTGGCTTATAAAACTTGCTATTTTGCATTCATGTTTTAAAATGATTTTGTTGTAATTTATCTTTGCTGTAGTTAGATTGGCTAAGCTAGCTGTTGATAAGGTCATGACTGCACCATGCGAGACATCAATTTTATATCCAAAGCATGGTGGAAATGTGCACCTTGTGCTGCGCTAGACATTCTTTCACCCCTTACAGAGAAGATGAAGGAAGGAAGTGTACTTACTATCATGATTATCCATATTCAACATTCTATAAGTAACTCTTCGAACTATCACTTATATAGTTATATTCCATGCACCATAGGATATAGCATTGGTACTCAGTAGTAGGAATAATCTTAGAAGTTCTATAAACTTAATTTGCTCCCTTTCTTGAGTTTTGAAGCCTCTGATTGAGGATGTATATACGTTTAGTTACATTTTTAGTTTTTCCCCCTTAGAAAGTTATTATCCTTTTCAAAACTTGTAAATCACTTATAAAGTTTTGAAAATCACTTATAAATAGATTTTTAGTTTTTTCCCCTTTGAAGCTGCTCTATCTCATATCATTTCATATGAATACCAACTCAAATAGATTTTTCAGGGGCGTCAAGAAATAGATAATTGCTATAGTTGAGGATCTACTTTCTTTCTGGATTCAACCATTAAAATGTGCATTAGGCAGCTTCTGTAGCAGTTGCAACTTGGTGAGCATGTAAGTACTTTTATAAATTTTACATTGTGGTATTATTATTTTGTGTCAATCTTTTCTCAAACTAAATTTGTCCCTTTCGGTTCTGCTTTTGAAGCTAAAAAGGAATAATACATCATTGTGTATTTATCAAGCAGGTTATGATCATTTTTCTTTGTATGAGGCCCAAGCAAACACTTTTTGCAGAATCCCTCTATATCACAATTAGTGTATTAACCTGAACGAATGAATGATCGGATGGTTAAATTCTTTTCTGGTTTACCTGGAGTTCTTCACTCATAGTCCTTCAACTTTGAGGTGTGATTGCAATCCGAGCTCTCTAGCCAAAAAGTTCGTAAGCAACGGCCGTCTATTGTATCATTGATTTCACTATTTCGTTTATGTTCTTGTACAAGAATTCTGCATGTATGCTTAGTAGTGCTTGTAAGTTTTGAATTTTGAGACTTGTTTGTAGCTTTGATTTGGAAAATAGTGAAAATTTTTACCTTGCTGTGGGTTTTTTTATCTCTCACGTTGGGAGGTTTAGTGCTCATAACAACTACACTCACAAAATGACAAGCACTTAATTTATGATGGGGCCATAAGTTATGATGGGACCAGAATGAGACAACCGTAGTTTGATACTACAGTTTGAGCAACTTGAAAATATTATTACTTTTTATAAAACACTTGAGCTACTTTTGTCTTTATAAATCAGAAGGACGACATCAAAATTTTGATTTTTAGTAAATAATGAACAAGTATACAATGAATCCCAAATTGTGGTGGGAGGAAAAATTATGTAGCAAAAATACACTCATTGCATGTTGTCCAGATTGAGGTAGAAATTAATATAGGCAAACTACTAAAACCAAAAATAATAAATACATAGCTACATTTACCATTTAACAACTATCATCTCAACCTAGTGGGATGGACAAGATTTTTACTGCTATTATCATTTTCACTTCGATCAGTGATCTTTTCACCTATTCGCTTTTTATCTCTGCTAGAGTCCTTTTGCTCATGATGATAATTGCCATGGGATCGCAATGATTCCCCTCCAGTCCTCCGTTCCTCCAAGAAAGAATAATAAAATAGTGATAAATGAGAATCAAATTATAGCAATGCTGAATCATTTTACTTTTGCTCTCCAGTTATGTATAATACAGAGTTCAAGAAAGGGAAAGAACATACATCACCGAATAGGATCTCGTCGGCCTCAAGCATGTGGATTATGTGTCCGATTTTAGGTCTCTTTGTGGCATCTGGATCAACACATTTAAGAGCAACCAACAGAGCAAAGCTTAAGAGCCTTTGAAGACGACTTTTCAGGAAGGTTCGGATCAACGAGTTCCTCTGATTTTCTATTGCCAACCATAGCTTTCAACCACTCAATTAAATTAACCTGCAAATATGCCAAATTCTAGTTAGGAAAACAGAAAAAGAGAGAAAATAATCAGCGTAGAACAGTGTAAGAAGATTAAAACCAAAACTGTATACTATTATTGGTTATAGCCTTTAACCTCTCCTTGGGGTTTACTATAATCAACGGGACTTCTTACGGTAATTATTTCCATAATAAGTATCCCAAAGCTATAAACATCACTCTTCTCAGTCAACATTCCAATGCATGCATACTCCGGTGCAACATAACTACAGAACAAGAAAATAGAGAACATGAACTTTGAAGCCTGAAATATTTGAGTATAGAAAGTGAAACTAACTGATAAGGGAAAATGTTTGGTTAACTCTTACTAACCCAAATGTCCCCATCATATAAGACACCATGTATTGTATTTTAGTTCTTCATAATCATTGCCCTACTTCCACAAAAAAGTAGGAGCCTTATTCAATTAGAAATCAAAAGAGTTACTACCAACCAAATCACAACAATCAAATTCAATCATTCAAGCATAATCAAGGACTCCTAATCCATTTTGAAATTTTTTACTGGTTTATTATCAAATTTTTTTGAAATCAAAACAACATTCAATACTCTGGAAAATGAAGAACATTCAAATTCACATAAAATTTTCATAGAAAAGAAAATAAAGTACAATAAAAATAAAAACAAAATGGAACATTAAAGGAGTAGGTCGCAGAGGCAGATGTGGAGGGAGAAGGATAGAGATAAGAGTCGCTGGTGAAGAAGAGGAACAGAGAGGCGACAGAAAATAATGAAGTGGTGGACCCGAGTGTAGCGGCGGCGGCGGCAGCGTGTTGTGGCGTTGACGATTAGAGAACAAGCACGATACATGAGAAAACGAGCAATCCCGCGAATGGAAAGGATTAGAGAACGACCACGACGCAGGGAGAGGGTCAGAGAGCGAGCTACCGCAGAGGGGGAGGACCAAGAAACGAGCGACGTTGATGGGAAGCAGAAGGGCAAAAGCCCTAGCAGAGCTTTGGACTCTCCTCTTTGAAACTCAGATTAAAAGAAACAGGAGAAATGTGTAAAACAAAAAAAATAGAGAACAAATGTTTAATTATCAATTCTTTCAAAAATAAAAACATAGAATTTATTTTGTAAATATTTTAATGGTGGTAAATCATACTCCTGTATAAAAATAGGAGTAAAAAATCCATTGATAATTATTTGTTGATGTATAACAAACGTGATAACATATTACTTGTGTATGATCAAAGAGTTAAGGAAGTAAGCAAGTGCATAAACCTTTGCAATAATCATTGTTAGGTGGGTGTCAATGGTTACGTTCAAAGCTTGGTTTCGCCTGAATGAAGAAATTAGGGTCTCCTTAGCTTAGCGATTGAAGTATCAAAAGTAGGTTTAGTTTTGTTGAAAGTTTTATTTTTTGGTTTGGCTATTTTTTTGTTCTTCTAAATGCAGACATGATTCTACTTTCTAAACCTAGTTTATCCAACCTTTGCATTCACTTTTTCATTTTAAATTGAAATTTATTTTTTATTTATTAATTTTGTCTTTTATTATTTATATGATTAATTTTATTGCTTTTTTTATAATATTTTTTTCTAATTCTTTTTCATGTATATTATTATTTTTTTATAGAATTCTTATTTGTTTTTGTTTATATGAATTTTTTATTTGTTATTTTTTTTGTATAGAATAATAATAGTAAAATTATAGCGTACTAAAATAATATAAAAAAATTATTTAAGTTGATGTCTATTTTAGTAATTTTTTATTTAAAAGTGATTTTGAATAGTGTAAGCCAAACAACATTTATTTTACTATAATTCATTTTGATATAAAGATCGCCAAACATAAATCACCTTAACACAAACTTATTTTTCATCAAAATTAAATTTGTAAAATCAATTTTATACCAACTCTCATTTTTAAATACACATTTAATAATGCTTGTTAGTTTCTTACACATTTAATAATGCTTGTTAGTTTCTTGCACCGGTTAGGGACATTAGATTCAATGGTCCCAGAACGTTTGGACCATTAAATGGTCCCATAACAAAATTTATTTTTTAAGTTTTTTAATAACTGCTAAATAGTCATTATTTAATTTTAATTATAAACTAGTCTTTTATATATTATTTTATTATGAAATCTATTTTTTATTTTATCATTCATCTATCATGTTTATTGATAATAAAAAACTAAAACAATAACAAATTAGATCTTCTATTAATCGTAATAAATATTTTGCAATCTTAATCGATCGTAATTTTATCATTGATCGAGTTGCATATATATTGAGTTGGAAAAATCGTGTTCGTTAAAAATTCAATCGATTGGATGCATAAACCAATCGATTGAAATTCAGGTTTCCCAAACTTCAATCGATTGGAATTAATACACAATCGATTGAATTTTGCAAGGCATGTGAAGTTTTTCTTATTTAATTGATTGGTCATATTACCCAATCGATTAAAATCATCAAAGCAACATGATTTTAGTTAATTCAATCTATTGGTTCAGTTACCCAATCGATTGACTTACGCTATATCATTCAAGTTATAAGAGTTATAACATAATGAACTTGTAAATCTCTAAACAATTAAGGAAAATTGAAGTTTTGTATTTCCACCAAAAACAGTGCCAATAACAAAGAATTCAACAATTAAAGAACATAAATACAGGGATTAAAGTATTTAGATGATGCCAAAAATTATTACATGCTTCCATCCCTGCTAAAGGCAAATTAATGACTTTATACTAGAAACTCATATCTATCGAGGCACAGGTAACCACCCAATTGTAGGAGTTTTTCAAGAGTTGAATGGCACAATGACACAATAATAGTTGAGAAAGGGAACGAAGTAGTTGGAAACGGTTGAAAATGACCAGAAAACTGAACCATTTATCAATTTACTATTAGAAGTTAATTAAAAATCCATTAAATCGTGAAACCAAAAGAATAAATTGAAGGCTAGCTAATCATATATGATGATTATAGATGATTATGTGCCCAACACTAAAAGATTTGAAAATAGATTATCAAATGAACTCATTTAAGCTAGTTTATCTTTCACCATTATTGCAATATGGCATTACAAGTGTTGCAGAGAACATAACATTAAACATATTTACAAGTCAAAGCTTAAATCATGCAAGATCCGATATAAAAATATGAAGCACAGACAAGTATGAAGGATAACGATATGATGCGAGTAAAACAATGTGTAAAAATCTTAGGACGCAATTCAGCTGCAAGACATTATATTAGGTGAATTATAATTTTAATTTTGGCATAAATTGTGGCGAACATGGTAAAATACACAATTTTGATTGTTGTAGAATTATCATACTAATCGATTAAACTTTTATATATCATTCTAATAGCGTAAGTCAATTGATTGAATTAACTAAATTTATATTGCTTTAATGATTTCAATTAATTGAGTAATATGACCAATCGATTGAATAAGGAAAATTTCACATGCCTTGCAAAATTCAATCGATTGTGTATCAATTCCAATCGATTGAATTTCTAATGAACACGATTATTTTTCCAACCCAATAAGTATGTAACTCGATCAATGATAAAATTATGATAGATTAAGATTGCAAAATATTTATTACGATTAATAGAAGATTTAATTTGTTATTATTTTAGTTTTTTATTATCAATAAATATGATAGATGAACGATAAAATAATAATTTATAAAATAAAAAATAAATTTTATAATTAAATAATATATAAAAGAATAATATGTAATTAAAATTAAATAAAGACTATTTAACCGTTATTAAAAAATTTTAAAAATATATTTTATTATGAGATTATTTAATATTTTAATAGTCTAAATGTTCTAGGACCATCAAATCCAGTATCCGCAGTTAGGATTTACAAGTTGTGTTAGCTAGGTTAGTATAAGTTCCATATATATATGCAACACAATTAGTTTTAAATTTTTTTTCCGCTCCTTCCTCCTTAGCTTGAGTAGTTTGTTGAATGATTTTAATTTTTTTTTCGATTATCATATAAAAAAATAATAAATAAAAATAAAACAAAAAAGTTCTAATATTTAATATGACGCTATTCTCATCTCATCTTAGTGTCACACACCTCATAGGTTTTGGTCAGTTTTCTGTTTTTTCTCTTCGTCTTCTTGTCGTTCATGTTCGATCTCCGTTGAAAGTGGATCCTTCAGAGTTCAGAGCAGTGGCATTAAATGGATTGTCGCAATCCAATAAATCCATGCGTTAGTCTTTAGTAAGGTGGATTCTACTGAGCTTTTCATTGTGGTGTTTAAATTGCCTAACTTATTTTTATAAGTAAAAAATAAAATATATAAAATAAATATAAAATATTTAAAATTTATTAAATATTATTTTTTTATCTTTTTTAGTAAGTTAGACACTATATTTTAAACACCATAACATTCACTTAAAAATGCTGTCAGATATATATAGTACCCCCAGTGTCATGTTTCAATAATGCAGCTTCAAAACCAAAAGATCTCACTCCAAAAAACAAAACAATTATTGCAGTCATTCATTATTTACAATTTTACATTAATGATCCATAATTCATTGAAGGATCTATAAATATGTGTGTGTGGTTTTAGCCAATCTATCTTTCTCCACATTCAAACTTTTTTTTTTGTAGGATTTGAGAAAATAATAACTTATTAGTTCATCGAGAATTTTAAAATTTATATGAAGAACCCCTCTTCTCATCATGGAAAAAAAAAAAATGGAACCAACTACAATTAAGTTCCTATAAAGTTAATAATTAAAAGTTATTAAATAATTTAATAAATTTAATTAAATTATTATTTAACAATTTTTAAATATTAACTTCACATAAAAATTTTATATTTAAAACTTATTAAATAATTTAATAAATTTAATTAAATTATTATTTAACAATTTTTAAATATTGACTTCACGTAAAAACAACTACAAGTCTTTATCTTATTTTAGCGAGATGGCCAGACTACTCCTTTTGCCACCCAAGACATCATTGCAAACCACGATTAAAGGTGCAAGAAATGTTATATGCTCAGGTACACATTCCACTTAGATCAGCTGCTTGTGAATATCATCTAACGAAGAAACAAGATTCTATTCTCAACTTCAATATCCATTATCTTTCCAGCATCATTAGGAGTTCAAAAAGTGGAATGAAGCAAGTTTATTACTAAGTTTATCACGTACACTACTTGAAAATTAGCATGAATGAAGTAAACCTAAAATTTATGAAAGATATATGCAATCATCTCTTGCCTCACGTTTTAGATTTTTTTTTTTTGGGAAGCATTATCCGTTTAGTTACATAAAAGAGACCAATGCTAATATGTTTCGAACAAATTTGTGAGTGCAAGTGTGTAACATACATTTTTAGAAAGAAAAGTTATTAATTAATAAAGAGTGGAGTGCTAGTTCAAGTGTTTAGAAACTACTCCATACGATTCTTTTTAAAAGAGTTTTTGTTAATATAGCAATCAAAAAGAAAAAGAATTGTGTTTTTTCTTGCGTTCCGAATCTATGTTATATATTTAAGTTAATAATTCTAATAAATGATATATACATATACAATTAAATAAGACTTGAATGACATTCCTAACTATAACATGATTTTCAATTATTTTTGGCAGTATACAAACTTAACTTGAACACGTCTTCCTGGAACTCTACAAAAGTGTCATTTTCAAAGAACCGGAAAATAATCTATCATGTTCAGCGTTGATTGAAAGAGTAACAATTGTGTGCCAAACATAAAAGGAGAATAATGATATATATATGGTAATAAAAAATCTTAGACACTTGGTGACTAATTTTTTATATCTATATATCATGGTTGTAACATCTACCTGACGAGAAAAAAAATAGCTTCTCAATTCAAAGAAGATAACCATTATTTGGATATAATTATTTTGGCACTGTGTTTTGGTCACTTACCTTCAAAATTAAATTGATTTACGTCCATCGCACACGAAATTGCGTCCCTCCATTCAACGGGTCAACCCATGGTCTTGAAGAGGTTTTCTGCTATATATATCTACGGAGAAAAAGTTTACTGTACAACTTTTTTTTAAATACTTTTTAATTATCGTATATACTATTTATACAAAAATAAATTTATTATTTTTAAAATTTAAAGTCAATTTTTTTTAGAATTAGGGAAAAACAATGAGACATTTAACAAAAAAAAAATACTCTTTTATGCTCTTAAGCGTTACTTTTATGGAACTGATTCCTGTGTGTATTTTTTTAGTACAGACACTAATTAGTTTCATAAAAGTAAGGATCAGAGGCCGAATTAAGTATTTTTTTTGTTTGAAAACTTCATAATCTCTTCGAGATAATTGTTAGGGACCGAATTAGGTATTCATCTTAATCTAACTTAGTTTTCATGAGATTACAAATAATTTGATATAATATATAGTAAAAAAAAATTTTCAAATGTACCGTTATATATTTCAATGAGAATCTAATCTTATAACGAAATGTAGAGTTATATTTACGGAAAACATTTAAGTATATTAAAACATCACTATTTCAATAAATTTTAACCGTTAATCTTAATTATATATATTATATATATATTTTTTATAATTAAAATCAATGGTTAAAAATCACTTAAACACCGATATGACGATACACTTGAAAAATTTCCTATAGTAAATGTTTAAATGAGTGGCTTGTAGTGTGTGGCAATTAAGTCGTGGGTTGTAGTCTTGTAGAATCGGAACCGCGGCAACGATTTGTCACTAGGCTTAGGCTACCTGCTCCTACTTCTCCATCTCCATCTCAATTTTTCCAAACGTAAATTACAAAGAAGATGAGAGTACGGGACGTCAGCTATGACGCCATCATGCTCCTCTCATATGCACTTACAAATTCACTTCTCTCTTCATTTCATTTAACACCACCGCCTTCTCCTCTTCTTCCTCACACGTTAATTATTATTAATTAATTGAATTCAAGAACATAGTATGAGTATATGCTAATTGCTAAGACACAACAAAACGTCTTCACTCTCCGCCACACTTTCGGCTTTCTAAGTCTACTACCTACAGGTTTGTTTATACGCCATCCATTATTTTGAACCAATAAAAAAAAAATTTTTACGTTTACACTTCTTGCTTTCTAATTTTCAAATGATAGTATTATTTTTCTTCTTCCATTAATCGGTTCTTGTTTCCTGTTTGTGTTTTTGTCCTGCAGTAAGTTTTTGAACGATAGTGTGTATGTATAATATAATCATACATACTCTGTTTTCTTTTTCTGATTCTTCTTGGAATGATCAATGCCGAAACCAGCTCTTTTGTGGCTTTGCATTTTGCATTGAATGGTTTCTGATAAGTTCGGTTATCAAATTCTCGAGTTAGCTCATGAGTCTAACTAAATTCATGATTTTACAAGAATTTAGATGATGAATTCTCCGGTTGAGTCACTCAGATGTCGCTCTTTGAATCTTTCACTGTCATTATATTCTTACCTACTTCTTCTTGTAGTTAGTTTCACCCTTGGGATGTTTTTCTTTCACTAAATCTTGTTTCTGCACCATTCTTTGTGTTCGTGTCAAAATTTTTTACATTGAACGCATGATTTAGCTGACAGATTTTTCTCTTTTACACAGAATTTAAGTAACGAAGAGAAGGCCGAAAAAATGGAGGGGTTTTGGAGCATGTTCTGTGGGGAAGAAACATGCAGCTATGATTTCAAGTTTTTGGTTGATCCTTCCTCATGCATCAACCACTTCTTGATATCTTGCTTTGATGTGTTGCTTCTTCTCATGCTCCTATTCATTATGATCAAGAAGTTACCATCCAAACCGTTACATGGTCTAACAGGGTCACGAAGACTTTCAAAATTGCATCTAGTCTCTGCCATAGCCAATGGTGCTCTTGGCCTGGTGCATTTGTGCTTAGGCATTTGGGTTTTAGTGGAGAATTTGAGGAAAACCAACACTTCTTTGCCTCTTGATCTGTGGTTGCTAGAATTCTTTCAAGGATTGACATGGTTGTCAGTCAGCATAGCAATAAATCTTGGCCTAAAACAGCTTCAAAGACCATGGTTAAGGATGTTCTCTGTTCTTATCTTTTTGGTTTCTGGCATTTCCTGTGCTTTTTCCTTGTTTTATGTAATTGGTAGCAAAGACCTGTCCCTTAAGGTAGCTTTAGATATTCTATCTTTCCCAGGGGCAATATTATTGTTGCTTTGCACATATAAATGCAGGGAAACTGACATGGAACTTGATGAAAGCCTTTACACTCCTTTGAATGGTGAGTCCAACAAAATTGGTTCTATCAACAACGATGCTCTATATGGAAGAGCTGGATTCTTTAGTACCATGTCATTTTGGTGGATGAATCCTTTGATGAAGAGGGGTAAAGAGAAAACACTTCAGGAAGAAGATATCCCAAAGTTGCGAGAGCAAGATCAAGCAGAAAGTTGTTACTTGCTGTTTCTAGACCACTTGAACAGGAAGAAACAGAATGATCCCTCTTTGCAATCATCGATTTTGTGGACTATAGTTTTATGCCACCGGAGAGAAATTCTGATATCAGGATTCTTTGCATTGCTTAAGGTGATTGCTATTTCTGTTGGTCCACTGCTTCTGAATTCCTTCATACTGGTAGCTGAGGGCAATGAAAGCTTCAAATATGAAGGTTTTGTATTGGCCATATCACTTTTCTTTACGAAGGTCATAGAATCTTTATCACAAAGGCAGTGGTACTTCCGAGCCAGACTGATAGGTGTGAAAGTTAAATCTCTGCTCACTGCAGCCATTTATAAAAAACAACTGAGGTTATCAAATTCTGCAAGATTGAATCATTCTGGTGGTGAGATCATGAACTATGTGACTGTGGATGCTTATAGAATCGGAGAATTTCCTTATTGGTTTCACCAGACATGGACGACTAGCGTCCAGCTATGCATCTCCTTGGTAATACTTTTTCGCGCCGTCGGGCTAGCTACAATTGCCTCCTTGGTGGTGATAGTTTTCACTGTGCTTTGCAATACTCCACTTGCAAAGTTGCAGCATAAGTTTCAAAGCAAACTCATGGTGGCACAAGATGAGAGGTTGAAGGCTACTTCTGAGGCTCTTCTGAATATGAAGGTGCTGAAATTGTATGCATGGGAAACCAACTTCAAGGATTCTATTGAAAGATTGAGGAATGTGGAGCTGAAATGGTTGTCTGCAGTGCTATTGCGCAAGGCCTACAACACCTTTCTCTTCTGGTCCTCACCTGTGTTGGTATCCGCTGCTTCCTTTGGAGCTTGTTACTTTCTTAACGTTCCCCTGCATGCTAACAATGTCTTCACCTTTGTGGCAACTTTGCGCCTTGTTCAAGATCCAATTAGAACCATTCCTGATGTCATTGGGGTGGTCATTCAGGCCAGAGTTGCGTTTGCCCGGCTTGTAAAGTTCCTTGAGGCATCTGAACTGCAAAATGCAAATGTCAAGAAGAAGAGTTTCAGCGACAACATGAGGGGCTCCATTTCAATCAAGGCTGCTGACTTTTCATGGGAAGATAATGCATCAAAACCGACACTGCGAAATATCAACTTAGAGGTTAGGCCAGGGAAAAAGTTGGCTATTTGTGGAGAGGTTGGATCAGGAAAATCAACACTGTTAGCAGCAATTCTCAGAGAAGTTCCTAATACTCAGGGAACTGTAAGCTTATTTCCCCCTATTGAGAGTGCATTATATTTATTTGAAAGATATCTATCTGATTCTCTATTTCTGAATTGCAGATTGAAGTTTATGGCAAATTTGCCTATGTTTCTCAAACAGCATGGATACAGACAGGTACAATAAGGGATAACATATTGTTTGGATCAGCAATGGATACTCAAAAATATAGAGAAACTCTGCATAGGTCTTCACTAATAAAGGACCTTGAGTTGTTTCCCCATGGTGATCTCACTGAGATAGGGGAGAGAGGGGTTAACCTGAGTGGAGGCCAGAAGCAACGGATTCAGCTCGCTCGTGCTCTTTACCAGAATGCTGATATATACCTCTTGGATGATCCATTCAGTGCTGTTGATGCACATACTGCCACAAATCTGTTTAATGTAATGACAAATTCCTTTTGTTACATACTGCATTTAATTTCTCTAGTGTTGTTTACTTTCTCTTTACTGAAGGATTTATTTGGAACTTTGCAGGAATACATCATGCAAGGACTTGCAGGAAAGACAGTTTTGCTTGTCACTCATCAAGTTGACTTTCTTCCTGCATTTGATTCTGTTTTGGTAATTTGGCAATCTTAAACCACTGTTTAATTTTATATCATACTTCTCTCCTTTTATTTTTGTAAAAATATATGATGATTTTAAATATATAACAAGTTCTAAAGTTATGATTTTGTGATTTTTTTAATTGAATTATGAATGGACTAATTAATTCGTTTTTCACATTTGATGTCACATGGGGTTGTTCATGACTAATTTTTTCACTTATTTATTTGATTTGTGCATCTGCATCATTCAATTGTTGTTTCGGTCCTTAACACCATTCTACATTATAGTTGATGTCAGATGGTGAAATCCTACAAGCTGCTCCTTATCATGATCTTTTGGCCTCAAGTCAAGAATTTCAGGACCTTGTCAGTGCTCACAAAGAGACTGCTGGTTCTGACCGGCTTATGGATGTTACTTCTTCCCAGAGAAATTCTAATTCTGCAGTAGAGATTAGGAAAACTTATGTGGAGAAGCAGTTTGATGCATCAAAAGGAGATCAGCTAATCAAGGAAGAAGAGAGAGAGAAAGGAAACCAAGGCTTCCGGCCTTACTTACAGTATCTGAATCAGAACAAAGGATATGTGTACTTCTCTGTGGCTGTCATTTCTCAGATTACATTTGTGATTGGTCAGATATCGCAAAACTCATGGATGGCTGCCAATGTTGACAATCCTCATGTCAGCACTTTGAAATTGATTTTAGTGTACTTGTTGATTGGATTTACTTCAACATTATTCTTGTTGGTGAGAAGTCTTCTTACAGTTGCTATGGGACTTCAGTCATCAAAATCATTATTTCTACAGCTTCTGAATTCTCTCTTTCGCGCACCAATGGCATTTTATGACTCCACCCCCTTGGGACGGATACTTAGCAGGGTAAGCATACTAAACTATTTTCTCTTGCAGCCGTATGCAATGGAAGTGTTTTGACTGACCGTTATTTTGTTGTTCAGGTTTCTGGGGATCTCAGCATTGTTGATCTTGATGTCCCATTTGGCCTTCTTTTTGCTGTTGCAGCTACTTCTAACTGTTATGCTAATCTTACAGTCTTAGCAGTTGTTACTTGGCAAGTCTTGTTTGTCTCTATACCGATGATTATTTTTGCAATTCGCTTGCAGGTAACAGATTCTTACTTTTAATGTGAAAGTTATATTCTTTTCTGGAAAGTTTACTAAGAATACTTACTTCTAATACAGAGATATTACTTTGCTACTGCGAAAGAATTGATGCGGCTCAATGGCACAACAAAATCCTATGTAGCTAATCATCTAGCTGAATCTGTAGCTGGAGCTGTGACAATAAGGGCTTTTGAGGAGGAAGATCGTTTTTTTGCAAAAAATCTTCATTTGATTGATGTCAATGCTAGTCCTTTTTTCCATACTTTTGCAGCAAATGAGTGGTTCATTCAGCGGTTGGAAACAGTCAGTGCAGTTGTTCTTGCATCTGCAGCACTTTGCATGGTTGTACTTCCCTCTGGAACTTTCACATCTGGTGAGACTTGAGTTCAATGTCACTCTGTGTTTTGTCTAATGGCTTATAAATTATGTCTATATCCTCAAACTTAAGCACTTTTTCAAGAAAGTTTTCTAACTTGAAACTTTGGTGTTATTTTCCAGGTTTTATTGGCATGGCTCTCTCATATGGCCTTACACTTAATGCTTCACTAGTATTTTCAATTCAAAATCAGTGCAACATAGAAAATTACATAATATCAGTGGAGAGGCTTAATCAATATATGCATATACCAAGTGAGGCTCCAGAAATTATAGAAGGAAATCGTCCTCCAACAAATTGGCCACTTGAGGGAAAAGTGGAAATTCATGATTTGCAGGTACCTATAGTTGTTAGTTATTAGAAAAACTTGTGCATGAAGGCATTGAAATAATGGAACTTGAACTGAAGTACACAATTTGCTTGTTGATAATTCCAAAACAGATTCGATATAGACCTGATGCACCTCTTGTACTCCGTGGAATCACATGCACATTTGAAGGAGGACACAAGATTGGTATTGTTGGCAGGACAGGTAGTGGAAAGTCGACACTAATAGGCGCTTTATTCCGGCTTGTGGAGCCGGCCGGTGGAGAGATCATAGTTGATGGTATTAATATTAGTTCCATTGGACTTCATGATTTGAGGTCACGTTTTGGCATCATACCTCAGGATCCTACTCTTTTCAATGGAACAGTCAGATACAATATGGACCCCTTATCGCAATACACTGATCAAGAGATTTGGGAGGTAATGTATAATCCTTTTGTTTTAAGCATGTTGTTTGATCAGTGACAAGTAGAAGCCTTTCTCCTGTTTATCTCTGTTTTGCATAGTAAATATGTACTAATTGTGGCTTCCACTTGAAGGTTCTTGCGAAGTGTCAATTGCGAGAGGCTGTCCAAGAGAAAGAAGAGGGATTAGATTCCTCAGGTGAACTTTTTTCAACCTTTGCTATTACAATCTTGCACTGCTCAATTCATGCCTAATTACTTATGACTTAGAAGAATCTGTTTTCCAGTTGTTGAAGCCGGAGCGAATTGGAGTATGGGACAAAGGCAGTTGTTTTGTCTGGGGCGCGCACTTCTAAGGAGAAGTCAGATATTAGTGCTGGATGAAGCAACTGCATCAATTGACAATGCAACTGATTTGATTCTGCAGAAAACCATTAGGACTGAATTTGCAGATTGTACTGTAATCACAGTAGCTCACAGGATACCAACTGTGATGGATTGCACCAAGGTTCTTGCCATCAGTGATGGTAAGTTGCATATTAACTGCCACTTGCCATGTGCCATTAGCATCATCAATATGATTGTGCAAATGCTTTTTGAAACTAGTCATAGATCTTGTTCCTCACCAGAATTCTATTATTGTGCAGGAAAACTGGTAGAGTATGATGAGCCAATGAACTTGATGAAGAGGGAAGGATCACTTTTTGGGCAGCTTGTTAAGGAATATTGGTCTCATTTTCAGTCAGCAGAATCACATTGAAGTTGAAAGACCATTTTTTCTTTTTTGCAAGTTAGCACTTCTGATTCTTTCTAAGGCATTGACAAGAAGCAACGAAAAATGTAGTTAGAATTTAGAAGTAGAGAAAAGTGTATTATACTTGGACCAAGTCTGAGGTCCGTTAAATGGGAATCAAATGTAACACTTGATGATGATGTTAAGGATCATGTCATTGCCAATTAAGTTGGCATGTATATCACTATATGTTAATAATTGATACAACATTTTGAAGTGATCTTACAAGGGGACTCATGGGTATAGGGGTGTTCATGGCCCGGTCCGGTCCGAAGACCCGGCCCAGCTCCGAATTTTTTAGGAATTAATTTGGTGTGATTTCACTGGGTCTAGGGTCGGGTAAGGGTCTTAAAAATAGACCCGGTTATTATTTCGAGTCGGGTTCGGGCCATAGTTTGGGTCATCCAAACTCGACCCGGTGGCCCGATCATCATACACAATCAATATTTTGTGTTATTAGTAATGGATGATGTCTATTCTTATGTGGCATTTAAGTATTGTAAACCTTAATATTTTGTGTTATTAGTCATTATAAGACTATAAGTTAATGTTTTATGTTTAAAATGCATAAAACTTTAGACTAATGTATAATATTATGTTATTTGTATTTATTTAAATATTTGGAGTTATTAGACAATATTAGTATTGATTGTAGTTATGCTTTAATTTTTGGGAAGGGTTGGTTCTTATTATATTTTTTCAAGTGAATTTTACCATGTCTAATAATGGTTAGAGTCTTAGAAATTTAGATATTTTCACATGCTAGCTTATACAAGAAAGTAATGTTAACGGTCCGGTTTTCACTCGATTTTTATCCGGTATAATCATGGCTCGAAAGTGTGTAGGTTTCATCGGATCTAGGATCGGGTTCGGGTCTAACAAATAGACCCGATATATATTTCGAGTCGAATCTGGGTTACATCAAACCCGATTTCACTGGGCTCATGAAGACCCTACATGGGTATATGGCATACTTTTCTTGATGGTTGTAGGTGTCAAATACTCTGGTCTAAGGAATTCTTTATATTGCTGCTGGTAAGATTATGTTTTCAACATTTGTCTGTGTTCCACAACATTCTAAACACTAAGCACATTGTTAATTTAATTTGTTGTACTGCATGTCGGAGTTAATTGTCTGCATCACTGGATTAGCTAAGTTTACACGTTTGGTGAAACTAGAGATATGTTTTTTTCTCGTATTTAATAGGAACTTAGGCAAGAGTATATTGGTAAGATTTGATGTATATGTGAACTGGGATATTCAGTAGCATTTATTTGATGTAATGTGTATCAAAAGTATTATTTATACAATAAAATCAATCACTAAAATCAGTTATTAATGTATTTTTGTATAAATATATGTGATTTAATTTATTTTAAATATGTATTTATATCTTAATATATATTTTATATAAATAATTAATTATAATGGCTAATTTTAGTGTACATGTAGCATGGTTGAATAATGTGTATACATAATTACATATGCTGTTCTTTATTTATTTATTCTTAAGTCAGAAATACATGTGTCCAAACTCCAAAGCAATTTCATTAAGCATCTTCAGATTGTTTTTTAGCAAAACCATTGGTAGACCTTTTTTGTTTTTGGTCATGGTCAATGCATCGAAAATTTGAGTCAGATACATTAATAATAATAGGTGAGTGGCAAGCCCATACAGCAAGCAATCTGGTGATTTTATAATTGATCAATGATCAGACCCATTTCATGGTACAAGCTACAAACTTGTTTCTCTACCAAAAACATAAACTTGTTTTGTTCATAAATCCAAAAAATAAATATAGCTTTAGCCTTTAGGTTACATATTAAAAAATAAATATATAAATGAAGAAATTAACACTACAAAATCACCTAATTTGGAGTGGATTGATTAGCAGACACGTAAGTTATAATTTAAACACTTCTTATTAAATTAAAAGTGTTACAGTTTTTAGTGCATGAATAGATTTCGAGATTT
>NC_029793.2:139586678-139589547 GCF_000816755.2 Arachis ipaensis
CAGTTACCATCTTCACTTTCCCTTCACTGCCACCTCAATTTTCGATTTTCCAACTTCCCTTCTTCTTCTTCTTCTTCTTCTTCCAATTCCATTTCCACCACCACCCTCACCTTCACCTTCATCTTCACTGTGAATGGGTTCTTCAGAGGCAGATCCAGATCCAGTGACACGCTACTCCCAAACCGAACGCATCGTTCTCCTCATCGACTTGGACCCACTACTCAGCCTACCTGACCCCACACCTTACACCTCCGCCATCCTCTCCTCCGCCGCCACACTCCTCTCCTTCCCCTCTCTCTCCACAGCACTCTTCTCCTTCAGGCTCTTCTTGTCATCCCTCTCCCCTCTCCTCTCATCCTCCACTCTCTCCATCCCTCTCTCCCTCTCCTTCGACCTCCCTTCCCCCACCCTCCGCCACCTCTCCAACGCCCTCTCCTCCCTCCCCTCTCTCCTCCGCCGCCACCACATTTCATCCCCCAAAGCCTCGCACATCGCCTCCACCTTGCGCCAGCTCATCCACGACTATGCTTGGGATCCCGATTCAAGTCTCGATTCTCCAGTACCTTCCAGTTTGGTACTCTTGTTCTCTCCCCTATGCAATTCCTTTGAACAATTGTCTTTGTTTCTTGATAGAGAGGTCGGTGATGAGTATTCTTTCTGCGAGATGTTTTCTGAGTTCTTTGGGAGTGTTAGGGATGTGTTTAGTTCTAGAGATATTCACTGTAGTTGGGTTAGTGTTAGCGCTAGTGCTAGATTTGAATCTGAGTGCGGTGATAGTGGTGAAATTGGAAGGGTTCGTGGGTTTTTTGAGAGGGGGGTTAAGGGTTTGGGTTGGGGTTTTTGTGGTGCAGATTCGATTGTGCTTGGTTCTGCTCTTGTTCCTTTTGGCTTGATTTACCCCAAAATTGGGGTTTATTGGGGTTCTCTTGATTCTAATGATTGTTCGTCTAAGAAAGCTCAAGTGCAGCTGTGTCTTCAGATGTTAGATGTGAATAGGATTCCTATTCAGTTCAATTGTTGTGATCTTGAGTTAGTGGATTTGAAAATTCCACGTAGGTGTGGTGATGCTAGGTTTAATCCGGATTTGGTGAATTCGCAAGGAGCAGTTTGTCAGAGAAATGAGAGATTTCGGAAACAGTTTTCGGATGGAATCATTAAATTTGAGGTTAAGGCTGTGCAGAAGTCTGATGCTTTTGTGAATGTGAGGGAATGCTTATCTGAATCTGTTATGGTGCGTGAGGTTTTCAGAGAATCTAAGAAGAAAAAGGACGAAAATTCAGATCAGTTTTTTGCAGATAGGGTTCTTCAGATGCTTGCTACTGAATTTGGTTTCCAGTGGAGGAGAAAATCAGTGCCCATTTGGGAAATCCTCTTGAGTTTTCTTTGTAAAGAAGGTTGCTGGGCGTTGGTGTCTCTCACCAATGGTAATGGTGGTTCATGTATGGGTGTTCTGAGGCCTTTTACTGTTTATTCTGCTCTCTTATCTGTACTAGGGGATCCAGATATGGATAATGATATAGGTGGAGCAAATACGGTTCAATATATAAGGACAATGGAACATAGGGTTTTTAAATCTGATCGCAAATCTAAGAAGGACAAGGTTTTCTTGGATTCTCAAGCTAAGGAGAGTGATGCAGCTAATGAGGGTCATGGGGAAAAGAAAAAGATGGATTTGAAATCACTTCAAAACCTTACATGGAGCTCATTCTGTGAATCAGTATGTAATCAATTTGAAATGGATTTGAAGGATGTTTATTCAGTCATTGAAAGTAGCAAGTCAAAAAAGTTGAAGTTTTTGAAATGGTGGATGAAACAGATAAAGAAGTCTAGCTGTAGTGATATAATAAATTTGTCAGAAACACCAAAGTCAAATGAGATCATTGCAGAAAAGAATAAAGATAAATTAACTGAGTCACCTCCAAATATTGAACAGCCGGTATCCTCATCTGCCTCAGCTGGGATTAACACCGAGGCTTCTAGAATACAGGATGACGCTGTGCTTGACTGTAGGTTAGAAACGTCCGCAGAATTTTTCAGTAATCTTTCCACCAAGATCCAACAGGGGATTGAATCAGAAGATATAGACCTTGGGGCTATGGCAAAGCGACTTGTGAATTCATCTATCTATTGGCTGTGTCGGAAGGATAGCAGAGAAACCAATTCTGAGGGCCAGAAGGGTGGCAGAGAAACAAATTCTGAAGGTCAGCATGATGATAGGGAAATCAGTAATGAGGGTCATAATGCTCCTTCCAGTAGCATTGTTGCATCTGAACTGATAAAATTTCTATTGAGAGAACCAAAAGAGTTGGCAGCAAAGTATAAAAGCAGAAATTCTTTCTCTCAGGCCTCTGAACCAAGACTTTCTAAACAAGTTACAGAGCATGCAGCTAGAGAGTATCCTTTGACAAAGTTTTCCTTTAATTCTGCATATGATGTGTTGAACAGTTGTAAAATTTGCGGTACTTTTATTTCTTGTATTTCCTTAATCACCATTAGATATGAGCTGCAGATTTTGCTTCGGATGGAGATTTTACAATCAGAGGTTGGAAGTGGAGTCGAGGATTCTAGTAAACACAAGTTTGTCAAGAAAATATGCCAGCTTTTGGATGACATGCACTGCCACATGGAAGGGGGTTTCTTTGGTGATTGGAACCTTGAAAATTATGTGGCAAAGATCATCAAAAGCAGGTACAGGTTTTTACACATGGATTGGGGTGTTTTGCACGATGGTTGATAATTATTCTGAAAGTTTAAATATTATTTTTGAAGTGTTAGCTATTTATTTTATTTTCATTCGCTGCAGTTATTCCTATATATACACACCCCCCTATAATTTTATAGTCATTTTACTATGTAAAGGAGATAGGGT
>NC_029793.2:139589560-139591901 GCF_000816755.2 Arachis ipaensis
TTAGTTATTGCAGTGCAGAGTAACTTATAATTGCTTAGTAGTTGTCTTTCTACCCAAACCAGACATACTTTTATCTTTCTCCATAGAAACTGTTGAAAATGAATATATATAGGATCAAGGAAAAATAGAAAGATCAAACTGTATAAAGTATATCGCTGATAGATATGGGATTCATAACACTAGGTTTCATACTTTTATTTTATTATACTGATGGAAACGTCAAAATACCAGCATCATTGTTACCAAATCTAGGTTCACTAACAGGAAAACTAATTACCATAAGAACAAGAAAAATGGAACTAAGTAGATGAGTGCATAACAAACAAACCAGGTAGACTAATGATAGACTCAAAATTGCAGGTATTCTCACACTCTTGAAGACGTGGTCCACAAAATCTACAACAAAATGGACCTGCTGCTGTTTGCAGATGTGGAGGAAGCCCCTAATAATTTTCTTAACAGTGAGGACAGCGATAAACCCTTGAACCAAATAGTATACAGAGATGAAATGGGTGAAAATGATATCAGTAATGGACCCATTTCATCAGAAAACGAGCCCTTTCAGTTGCAGAATAATGACACTGGAAAACTCCAAAGGGCTATTCAAGAAGATCATGGCCGAAAACTAATTGAAGCTAAGGAAAGGAGAGATAGGGCACGTAGGTTCTCATCTTTCACAAGTTGGATACCTGATTTGCAGAGAGTTTGGGCGCCAAAACACAAGGCTATGAAACCAAAGACAGACCCCTTTAGAAAGGTGCCAAATGAGAAGCGGAAAAGGGCAAGCTATGACAGAGTATGTGAGACACCATTGACAGGAAACAAGCGTTCAATTCAACGGGAAGGGGATTCAGGTTATGACAATTACATAGCTGATGGGGATCAAGCATCTGGCTCAGTTTCCAGGAAATTGTTTCAGGGTGACTGATCTTTGATGTAAGTAACCTTACCTGGCTTCTACAGATAATTTGTATATGCAAGCTGCTAAACTTACAAAACAGAATAACCCAAGATGTGTACTTTAGTTTTTCAGCCACAAATGGTGGATGCTAGTGTCTTGGACTCTGGAGCTGTATATTTGCTTTTCCGGTATCACAATATTAGTGTACTAGCATGATTAGTTGATTCACTTTCATAAGTCATTAGGATTTGTAACTGGAAAAATTTAATTTGTTCAAATTTGATGTATTTGACATATGTATATTAATGAATAATCATTGCAAAAAGTAATGTGATTGCTTTTTAGTGCATTGCTTCTGGCTTTCTGCTACATGCATGACAACTTGTTTCTGGTATTAACTTGTTGGAAAATGGATAGAAAAGAATGGGACGCTATTTTACGTTTCGAAAATGTTTGTGTAACTATTGAAAGTTTCCTTTGCATTAGATAACTTTCAATTGATAATTTATATAGATAATTCGTAACTTTATTCCATGCTAAACAATTTGTTGGCAAATCATGCATGATAACTTGTTGGATACCCATGGTTGATTTATCATTTATATATCTAAGTATCTCTGCAATGTATATGCGACTCTATTTTCTGACATTGCTTTATGCATTATTGTAACCTGTTAACTGGCGTCTAAAGTCTAATATAGCTCAAATAATAGATAAAAGTTGTAGTTGAGTTACACGGGTTGCACGAGTTAAATCTAAATTAAAAGTGTTACGTTGATTATTATATTCTGTTTTTGAATAGCTATTTCCTTGTAATTGTCTGTTTTTTTCTTTTTGGAAGGCTGTTTCTATTTCTATATCTTATTACTACAATAATACCTGCCTAGATGCCGTATGTAAATGTTTATAAATTAATTCCAGCAAACTCACGCCAGTTTCAATTATTTAGTAATGGACGGTGTATTTTAATTTTTAACTTGAGATGTAGCAGTTAGCATCATATACATCCTGAAAGTTAAAAGACAAATAACAAAAGCATATTCCTCTTTATTACGTCGAATAAACTTTGAAATGCCTCGAAAGGATGTTACACTGGTGTTGAATACTTGAATACGCAAGCATTCAACATGATAAGATTGGTAGATTAAGGTTTTTTCTGGGGGGGTTGTACTGACAATTTTTAATATCAAACACATCTTTTGCATGCTTAATTTGATTTCTGAATAATCAAGTGTACTAATCCTATGCTACGTGATCTATAGTTTCTCATCAATAATTGATCATATTTTAAAGGGGTAAGTATGGTTTTGGTCCCAAAAGTTTAGCGCCAAAATCGAAACCGTCCCTCATCTAATTTTTGATTTAAAATCGTCCTTAACGTTTTTTTTCGTATTAAAATCATCTTTTTTAATAAAATTTTTTGTTTTATTCCTAAACTAA
>NC_029793.2:139592131-139599864 GCF_000816755.2 Arachis ipaensis
GCGACCCTCTCCCCTCCTTCTCTTCTTCCCTGTCTCAGATCTCCTCGAACGCCGTGACCTCGTCGTCGCCGCCGCCTCCTCGAGAACTCTGATGATGATGACGATGAAGGGGGAAGGGAAGCTGCCGTCCTGCCGCCGCAGTCTTGCCGTCCCGCCGCTGCAGCCGCTGCCTCTCTCTTGTCCAGATCAACCGCGACCCTCTCCCCTCCTTCTCTTCTTCCCTGTCTCAGATCTCCTCGAACGCCGTGACCTCGTCGTCGCCGCCGCCTCCTCCAGAACTCTGATGATGATGACGATGAAGGGGGAAGGGAAGCCGCCGTCCTGCCGCCGCAGTCTTGCCGTCCCGCCGCTGCAGCCGCTGCCTCTCTCTTGTCCAGATCAACCGCGACCCTCTCCCCTCCTTCTCTTCTTCTCTGTCTCAGATCTCCTCGAACGCCGTGACCTCGTCGTCGCCGCCGCCTCCTCCAGAACTCTGATGATGATGACGATGAAAGGGGAAAGGAAGCCGCCGTCCTGCCGCCGCAGTCTTGCCGTCCCGCCGCTGCAGCCGCTGCCTCTCTCTTGTCCAGATCAACCGCGACCCTCTCCCCTCCTTCTCTTCTTCCCTGTCTTAGATCTCCTCGAACCAGAGCTCACCGCCGGAGAGCCTCTCCTGCTTCACCATGGCGCAGCAACGTGGAGCCTCCCCTGCTTCACCACCACGCAGCAACGTGGAGTCTCCTCTGTTTCACCACCGCCAGCGAGCCTCCCTGCTTTCCCTCCCTCAGTCCCTGTCGCAGAAGGAATCAGAGCCACCACTACCTGTTACCCTCCCTCCAGCCCCTTGATTTGATTCTGGGTTAGTTTAGCTGGATTTTAATTTTCTGTTAGTTGATTTTAGGTTATTGAATTGCTGAAAGTTGCTGCTGAATTGTTGTTGTTGTTGTTGAATTAGTTTAGGTTATTGAATTTCTGTTAATGGTTAATTGTATACAAGATTCATGGTTGTTGTTCTTCTGCATCTGGTTATTGCTATTGAATTTGATGTTGGTCTGGATTTTTCTAATCTGTTCTTGTTCTTGTTCTGAATTTTTTTAATCTGTTCTTATTTCTTGTTCTTGTTTCTTATTTTCCTAATCTGTTCTTGTTTTCTAATCTATTTTTCATTTTTCAAAATTTATAGATTTTTTATTTTTGTAATTGAAGATAAATTTGGGTATTTTTAATTCTTGTAATTGAATTTTGTTAACTGTATTTAAAATTTTGAAATTGAGTTTTATTAATGGAAAAAGAATTTTTATTCTGAAATTGTTCTGAATCTGGAATTGAAGAATTTGTTAATGGAAGAAGAAGAACAATTCTCCTTAAAGAAGAACAAGAATGAAATGGTGGATAAAAAATGGTATTTTTGTCATTTAGAAAAAAAATTTATTAAAAATGACGATTTTAAAATAAAATGCAACATTAATAACGATTTTAAATCGAAAATTACAAGAGGGACAATTTCGATTCTAATAAAAAAATTTTGGGACCAAAACCATACTTAACCTTATTTTAAATACTAGAGACTTGTAAATCTTAAGGGGCTAAGGATGAAAGCTATTAAGCTAATAGTAGCGGAACTCATGGGTATTTAATTTGTAATTTGATTGCCCAATTAAAATCGATTTGAACTAGTTATATTGATTCTTTATTTAAAGGATAATTAGGGTTGAATCTAATTAAATTTGACCTTAATTAATTTAAAATTTTAGAAATAATTTTTTTTAGATTTGAAATGTTTTTATTTAAATTTTGGATGTTTTTTTATAATAATTTAAATTTAAATATTTAAAAAAAAAATTATGGTTCACGGTATCTTCCGACTCGAACTCCATTTAAGGGTTTGTCACTCGCCGTTGGCCAATAGATGGATTGATGCATACAGAATATGGAATTTGAACTCCTGACACTTGCTTAAGCAGACAGAATTTGGATTCTCTAAATTTTAAATTTTCACTTTAGAGGATAAAGTGTGATCTTTTACATTTGAATGGTTTCTCTCTTATATTTTCTTTTTGTCCCACCTATAAAATAAAGAGAACAACTAGGGAACCAAAAGCATATCAGCCAAAAACCAGCCAAAATGTGTTTGGGCTCCATGAAAAATCGGGTTTTGGTTTGTGCTCCGTGATCCCAGGAGCAGTTTTCAAACATATTATTCAAAAAGTGATTCTAATTAAACGGTTTTGTTTATTTTTTGGCTGATCACCTTTTAGTTCCATATACTTTTCCTAAAATAAATGGAGAGAGATCACACTTTATCTTCTAAAATAGAAATTCAAAATTTAGAAGATCCAAATTCAAGCAAACAAATATGTAAATTGACCACTCGATTAACCCAAGTTGATTAACTAGTAAAATTGTTACTTTATTATTTGTTTGGAATAGAAATATAGAATAGTAGGTACTACTCAATTTTTAATATCAAACACATCATTTGCATGCTTAATTTGATTTCTGAATAATCAACTAATCAAGTGTACGAATCTTATACTACGTGGTCCAAAGTTTCTCATCAATAATTTATCACATTTTAAATGCTAGAGACTTCTAGTATATAAGTTATTGTGACCATTATAAATAGGTTACTTCACACTGTCTTTGCACCACACTCTCCACTAAAAACAAAACCACTATGGCTTCCAACAAGAGAAGTAACACTCATCAAGCATTAGCATTGCTCCTGTTCTTCCTCCTCACCCTCTCCTCTGCACATGCCAAAGGTGGCATAGCCATCTACTGGGGCCAGAACAATGGCGACGGTACCTTAACCTCCACATGTGACACCGGAAACTTTGAGATTGTGATCCTCGCCTTTCTCTACACTTTCGGTTGTGGCAGAACTCCAGATTGGAACTTTGCTGGCCACTGTGGGCCATGGTCCCCTTGTGACAAACTCGAACCAGAAATTAAACATTGCCAAAGCAACGGTGTGAAGGTGTTCCTCTCCCTTGGAGGAGCCGTTGGGCCCTACTCCTTATGCTCACCGGAAGATGCCAAGAACGTCTCCGACTACCTTTACAACAACTTCCTCACTGGCCAAAAGGGTCCATTAGGGAGTGTGTACCTTGATGGCATTGATTTCGACATTGAAGGTGGTGGTGTGAACCTTTATTGGGATGACTTGGCTAGAGAACTCGATACACGCAGAAAACAAGACAGGTGCATACTCACAAAATATTTATCATTATTATACACAAGTTTTATTAATACTTAAAAAATATTACTAAAATTAATTTCATATTTTTTTACATTTTTACAACATCTTTTGTTTTTATTTTTTATATTAAAACGCATAAAAAATAATAATAAATTTTAGAAAAAATAAGAGTGCAACTTTTGTTAAAAATTAATTTGTTATTAAAAATTAAAAATAAAATAACTAATCTTAAATTTTATATATAAACTACAAGTTTTACTTATATTTACTAATTTTTTTTGTATATAAATTAGTAAAATTTATTTATTCTAAATAATTAAGTATTTTGGATGTTACTTGTGTGTAGGTACTTTTACTTGTCGGCAGCACCACAATGTTTCTTCACAGATTACTACCTTGATACCGCCATTAGAACTTGGCTTTTCGATTACCTCTTCATCCAATTCTACAACAACCCTCCATGCCAATATAGTAACGGCGACGCATCTTTGCTCTTATCTTCTTGGAATACATGGACCTCCTATGTGAAGCTCAACAACACGGTGTTTATGGGGCTACCCGCTGCACCTGATGCAGCTCCCAGCGGTGGCTATATTTCACCGCAAGATCTATGTACTAAGGTTCTTCCAATCATCAAGCACACTCCTAACTATGGTGGCGTCATGCTATGGGATAGGTTCCGCGATGTTACTAACCACTACAGCGATCAAATCAAGGATTGTGTTAAAGTTGATGATAGTGTTAGGGTGTCACAGACTGTGATGGCAACGTTATCGAACACTGTATATGAATGTGTATCTGCAGCTTTCAACCGCATCATACCAAAACTGAGACCTTTTTAGAATGAATATCTGCTATATAATGATGGAATAATAAGTGGTGGTGATGAATGATGATTACTTATGAGTTATGAGTTATGTGCAATCAATATCATCATCACCTTAATTAGTATCTACAGGCTTTGATTCTTGTGTTCAAAGTATGTTGATGCCGTTATGCATGTACTGGTTTTTGCTTTGAATAATAATACAAAGGTTTCACACGTAGACCTACTTTAATTTTAGTTAATTGCGTTCTCTCTATCTCTAGTCAAAATTTATCATATTTAGTTTGATTAAACATAATCTAGAAGTTTAGATATGAATTATTTGATAGTTATTGTATGGTCAGTGGGGTATACTCGCATTGATAGAAGACAAACTTCTGACTCACTTCTAATTTACGTGTTTTCACATATCTCAACAATTTCAACAATAAAAATTAAAGTATAGATAAATTGCTTGTTCTTAATTTACAAGACAACAATGATTCAAAAGGTGATTTAGGCAATGGTGGAAGGCTGGAAGCAATACAGTACAGTTCTGCAGCACAAACCCAAAGGCCGTCCCTCACAATCACAAAACTTCAAAATGCTGCTGTCCTCCCCTCTCCGTAGCCCGTTTAGATGACGTAGTGCAGCCACACCCATCCGTTTTCATCACTTTCTTGTACTGTCTCTGTCTCTTCCATTCACGTGTATAGGAGTGCTATCACCGCAATTGTTGTCTTGCTGTTTTTGCGTCTTTCTTTTCTGGCGGCGTTGTTATGGCGCCGCGCAGTTGTTGTGGTGTCGCTGTCGAGTGCTGCCGCGCAAGTAATGCCATCGCGCATGTTCTCTATGTGCTATTGCGGCTGTCTCACGTTGTCTTGTCGTGATCCTCCATCTACCGTCGTGGTTCTCCTCATCCTCTTTTTCATTCCTTTTAATTTGAATTGGATTTAAGTAGATACAATAAAATTTGTCGAATGTTCATTTTTCTAGTTAGGTAGATGGTTATCAATTAAACCCCTAGCCATCAACTAACAATTCGAAGCAGCGGCTAGCGACGGCACTAAGAAGCTTAGCAGGCAACTTGGTGTCCGGTGAAGGAGAAAGTCGCCGGGTGGCGATGGTTGCTGAAGTAGTGACGGCGGCCACGAGCTCGGCAGCGACGATGATGTCTGGCTGGGAAGAGAGCGATGCTTGTGCAGGAGCTGGTTACGAAAGCAGCGATGACACTGAAAAGCCAGGGGGACGACGATGATATCCGGTGAGGAGAGAGTAACACCGGTGGAGGACTGGCTAGAGAGCAATGGTGCTGATAGAATTTTTAGAAAAAGTAGCAATGACAGATGGTTAAAATTTGAAAAGACAATTTGAGTGGATATTTTTTTTTATCTTGGATAGACCAAAAAATTATCTCGTTATTTATATTATTCAAATTTTTTGTTGTTTAGGTATTTTTTTTTTTTTTGAATTAAAGGGAGCTCAACACAACAGGGTGGAGCAAGACAAGACGCTACAAGTTCATGAATTAGGAAACAAACCAACTCCTAGGTATCTTATGAAACAAACCACCTCCTAGTTGACTTTGACATGGCATCAACAACCAAAAGGTTCACCTCCAATCCATTCCTCAGCAGAAGCAAAGGACTTGTTTATAATTTCCCATAAACTGGATGCTTTATTTCGAAATAGCCTGTCATTCCTTTTTATCCAGATTGTCCAGACAACAACAAATAACCCAATGAACCACCTTTTTCTCTCAACCTTCCATACTGCCATGGTCGTCCAGCTTTCGAAGTGGTCCTTGAGAGTACCGGGCGAGCACCAACGCCTACCAAACGCAAGCAGCCAGGCACACCACACCTGCCATGTGATATCACACCCAAGAAACAAATGGAATACAGTTTCCTCAGCCTTAGAACATAGTACACAAAGCCTGTCATTCTGGTCAAGAACACGTAATCTACACAGACGATCCTTGGTATTCACCCTTCCAACCAACACAAACCAAGACAAGAGCTCAATCCTTGGAGGGACGAATCCTTTCCATATGGCGCGCATGAAACTATAGCTAGTGATTTCATCCGGAAGAACTTCCGCCTGCATCGTCTGTACAAAGGAGTTCGTTGAATAAACACTTGTTTTATCAAACTTCCAAATCACCCATACGGCGCGTGTGAAGCTATAGCTAGTAATTTCATCCGGAAGAACTTCCTCCTGCATCGTCTGTGCAAAGGAGCTCGTGGAATAAACACCTGTTTTATCCAATTTCCAAATCACTGTATCCTCCCTTTCAGTTGTAGGCTTGGCTAGTTTGCAAGGTCTATGAAGTTGTCTTACCAGATCCAGCTCCCACTGAAACAACTCCCGCCTCCATTGGAAGCTCCAGATCCATTCTAATCCATCCCAAAACCCACAGTCCCCTATGACAGCGCCGTGAAGGGTTGAAACCGAGAAAAGCCTAGGAAACTTATCTTTCAATGCTCCATTAGGCAACCAGCTATCCTCCCAGAATCGGATCGTTCTACCATTCCCAAGCTCCATAGCCAATCCGCTTATCATCTTTTCTCTCAAGCGCGGCTCGCAGACTTGCAGCTGACAGATATCCTTCCAAAAACCTCCTCGAGTGGGTACAGGCTGGTCTCGAATCATCACCGCAGGATCTATATTGGTGCAGGAGCAAACCACTTTCTTCCATAAGGGGTAGTCCTCTCTTGAGAATCTCCACCACCACTTGAACAGCAATGCTGTATTCCGAATAACAGCATCCCCAACCCCAAGACCGCCTTCCTTCTTTGGAGCCATAATTACTTCCCATTTTACAAGAGGCAATCCCTGCTTTCCCCCCTCTGTACTCCACAAGAACTGCCGTTGTAGAGAAATCAGCTTCTCTGCCACTGACTTTGGCATCTTGTACAAGCTAAGGTAGTAAATAGGCAGGCTGCTGAGAACCGATTTAATTAGGACCAGCTTACCTGCTTTGTTCAGAACCTTTGCTTTCCACAAACTCAGCTTCTCCTCCACCTTGTCAATCACCGGTTTCCATGTCTTCACCCTCTTCGGATTTGCACCCAGGGAATACCCAGATATCTGATCGGCAGAGACACCTCCGTACACCCCAATAACATACACATCCTATGTACCCACACCCTATCACAGTTCACCGGAATAATGTTGGACTTCTCAAAATTTATACTCAGGCCAGACATCAGTTCAAAACACCGCAGAAGTCGCTGATAATTCCTAATGCTCGCCTCTTCAGGCGGGCAGAATAGAATAGTATCATCAGCAAACTGCAAGTGGAACAACTCAATACTATCCGTCCCAACTAACATCGGAGAGATGCGTCCATTTCTTACCGCCTCTCCAATCATCCTATGAAGAACATCCACAACTAAAACAAACAGAAACGGAGACAGCGGATCTCCTTGTCTCAACCTCCTTTCCATCTGAAATGGCTTCGAAGGTGATCCATTGTTGTTTAGGTATTAATCACGTGATAATTAAACACCAACAAATTTGTAAGTATCTTTCTTGTTCTACTGTTAGAATATTTATTGTCAGAGTAATTAATTTTTTTTGTTGGCCTGTAAGTAGTTTAATAAATGAAATAGTCAGTCAAAATGTTAAAATTTGATTATCTTATTTGTTTATCTTTATGGCGCAATTCAATATTTTTAGGCTGATTTTTTTATATATATAAAAAGTATGTAGTTTAATTTTTAAAATATATGCATATAAAATAAT
>NC_029793.2:139599881-139602400 GCF_000816755.2 Arachis ipaensis
ATAAAACATAGGTTACATTTGATGATTTAAATTTTTATAAAATGATTGTCTACAAAACACAAGTTGTATTTTAGCTTTTTTTTTTTTTCGAAATAACAAATCGTATCTTGCATTTTATGTTTTCTAAATTTTTTTATTGAAAGTTACAAAATATAGAAAAAAATATTTTAATCAAAAGTCTTGTCTATAAATACGATTGTAAATTCATATGTGATTCATACCTCATTTTTATTTCTCTTTTTTTTTATACTTGTGAGTTTTTTACAATTAGTAGTGTCAAAAAAATTCGGTAGATAAAGTTGAGGTTATGAAAGGTATTGCAAATTTGTGAGTGTATTATAACAGTGAAATTATATCAAACACACAAAAGAGTGACTTTTGTTTGTAAATGTCTATTTTTCTTTGTTATTCCATGCACCATGAGTTTTGTAGAATTGCAAAATATTCTTTGTGAGAACATACAAAGTCACATTTTAAATAAAGCGGACAACATTTTATATAGGAATCCTATACAAATATTTGGTGAGCTGATACAGTTTCAAATAATATTCATCACTGATGACGCATGTATGCAGCAGATGTTCTATATTTATCAACAAACCCTATTTCACGTGCCGATGATAGAGTTATACGTTGAGTTTAAACAGCATATGAGGTCGGACGTGGTTGGCGAGGAGGTGAATATTGATGAGCTCATGGATATAAATTGGGAAGAAGACAATAACGACAGTGAAAGCCAACTACGAAAATGATAACGGAGATGAGTCAGGCAATCCGGTAGTGCGAAAATAAAGCAAATACACTTGTAAATCAGTACCCTTTGGTGTTTTGTCTTTTATGCGAATTCTAGATCTCGCAGCCATGCATGCCTCCAGAATTTCCTGAGTATGTGAATATAGATATGTTATATTTATTAATTAAAATTACCACTACCATTTCTTTTATTTGCCTTGACCAACTAAGAGTGGTTTGCATGTCGTAGACGAAGGCAATGTTGTGGCGGAAGATGGTGAGTTTAGTGTTCGAATGAAATTTGGTTCTAGAGAGTCGGTGATCTCTGTAATCAAAAGCTACACTATTTCTAGAGGAGTTGATTTCACTGTGTATGAGTTTGAGTCACTGACATTCTATATATACAAAATACAAATAGTATGGTGCAAGGTGCGATTGGCTTATCCAAACTAGTTTGATTCTAAAAAAAAAATTGTTGGGAGATCATGAGATATAATAATAAACACACGTGCATCATGGGGACGATTTCACAAAATTATGTCAAATTGGACTGAGACACGATTGCATATATTATTATGCTGTTGGTTAAAGCAGACTTGTTAATAAAGATGAAGTCTATCATTATAGAAGTTCAATTCAGGTTTAACTACACTGTAAATTATTATAAGGTATGGTTGGTAAAGTAAAAATTTATCACAAAAAATTTTAATATTTGAAAAGTTTTTTATCAGACTTTGTCAATATAGTTGAAAGTAATAACTACAAAAATACTAAAATTTTATGTTTAAATAAAAATATTTTTTATTTATCGTGAGAATGAAGAAGTGAATGGTGTAAAAGTTTTCTATCCCATGTTTTAGAAATTTTATTCGTGTAGATACTATACATTTTTAATAAAAATTGATGACACGTACTTATATAAAAAATATAAAATTATACTTTTAGTTACTATAGTACAAAATAGAAATTAAAATATTGTGCGGATTGCTTTCGTAGATGAATTTGGCCTGTTAACTCGCGTCTAAAGTCTAATAACTCAAATAATAAATATTATTATAAGTTGAAGTTGAGTTGCACGGATTACGAGTTCAATCTTTAGAAGTGTTAGGTTGATTATTATATTCTGTTTTTGAATAGCTATTTCCTCGTGATTTTCTGTTTCTTTTTCTTTCTGGAATGTTTCTATTTCTATTCACTATTCTTATCTTATTACTAGCAGGCTAGCTGCCGTATGTAAATTTTGACAGCATTTGTAAATTATCGCAGCAAATTCACGTCAGTTTCAATTATTTAATGGACGGTGCATTTAACTTGAGATGAAGGTTAAAAGACAAATAACGAACGGATTCTGTGAGAGAGATAATGAATTATTTGTACAATATGTACAATAAGTTATTGAGTTATAAAATGAACATCTTTTATATTATCTAAAATAACTATATGAATACTAGTGATAATAAACATCTTTTCAAAATGAACATCTCTTATACTATCTAGAATCGAATTTTTAACCTTTTGGATCTAGCGTTTTAATACCATGTCATGATATCACTCATCCCAAAAATGTCAGCTGAAAAAAAAAAGATAACACTAATGGTTATATCTCTAATATTTTCTAAATCTTTATTATACACATTGTATAAATATTTTATTGGCTCCTCATATTTTTCCTTAACGAAAGCATATTCAATTCCTCTCTATTCTCAAAAGTTACTGTCATAGATAAGATTTACAAACATATGATGAAACGTCGGATAAACGTTGAAATGCCTCGAATATGTTAAAGT
>NC_029793.2:139602424-139603013 GCF_000816755.2 Arachis ipaensis
ATTTTTGAGTTTGTCACTGCTTGAAGTGATCTTATCGAGTAAATCAATAGTAGATGCAACATGCAGGTTACACGGGTAATGAACATCCAACATGCTGAGATTGGTAGATTGAATGTTTTTTCTTGTGGCAGAGTTACTGACTTTAATTTGATTTGAGTATAATAGTACGTACTGCTCAATTGTTAATATCAAACTCATCTTTTGCATGGTTAATTTGATTTCTTACCAAATCTAATACGAGATATGATATGATACTTAGACATGTCTTATTTTATTCTTATATCCAAATACAATTAAAGTCCTAGCTAGAGACTAAAACATTTTTGTTACTCTTAATTTAATTATATTCTGTGTATATATTATCATATCCCATTCTTAAACTGTTTGAGCTTTCTTTTATTGTAAAAAATTTTACTCAATTATCTAATAATAAGATTTAGATATATGTCACTTTTTAAGTAGTGAACTAAAAAATTAATTATTTTTGTTAATACGATAATATGTGATTAGTAATTTATGTAAAACAAAACTACATTAATAATATATAAAAATTATATATATAACAACAAAAATTATTAATAAAATTTTG
>NC_029793.2:139603029-139603282 GCF_000816755.2 Arachis ipaensis
ACAATCATATATAATACTAATAAGATAGCTAAATAAAGTAAAATTATAAAATTATTAATGTAATTAATGTGTTTTAGAATGAATAAACTTGATTTTTTATTTACTAGGGAGAGATCAATGCAAAAGAGAAACAAAAATAAAGAGAATATTCCCAAACAGTGGATTACACATTAGGCACATTTTATGCCATCTATATTTTGAAGGTTTTGAAAAGAAAATAGAATAAAGAAAGAAAAAAAAAAAAAAGGGGGGG
>NC_029793.2:139603599-139608633 GCF_000816755.2 Arachis ipaensis
TCCTATATGACTAATAATTTTATAATTAATATAAAAAGGAAACTAATAAAGCATTTTTTTATAGGAATAAAAAATTGGACTATTGACTAAAAAATTATTAATTATTTAAACTTTCTTTGAGATATAACTGTATAGATGGAATATCATTCATTAAATTCAAATGACCACCTACCCTGGGGTCTTAGCAAAATTAAGAATGTGATTGAAATAGCAAGATAAGAATACATAACTATGGAAAAAAAATCAAAAAAATATATTTTATAAAAATCAAATATATATGAAACTAGTATTTTTACCCGTAATTACGAGAATATAAATCTTTTAAAATTACATTGGTTTTGTTCTGACATTATAGATTATGATATAAAAGATTTATAAAATTAAACTACTTTTACAAAAAGATCGTAAGGGATAAAAATTTTCGTCGGCTAAGAAGACCAAAGTCTCTATAGATAAAAAATTAAATAATAAGATTTTTAGTTATTATTTTCATGTGAAAGAATTTAATTTATTACTAATAATTAATTTTAATATTTGTTATTTAAAATTTGAAACGATTTAATTTGTATATTTTTTATTAGGTATCAAGTTTTTTGGTTTGACTTTTGAGGGTGAAAATTAAATTGAAAAGAAAGAGAGTAAAGGAATCCCATCAGGGAAATGGTGATATGTGGGCCTAAACATGGTGTCAAGTATCCCTAGGCGTAGGTAATAATATCTCTTTTGGGCTTTAGCCCAGTTCAAAACCAAAGATAAGGCCACATCGTTTTTCTTGAACGAACTGGTTGCTCTGCAGGCCCATATCTATGTTTTGGAGCTCCGATTCGCGACGAATTAGTCCTTAGCATATCAGGCTGGAGGATATCGTAGAAAAAAAATCTTTTGATTTGAATTTTTCTTACCCGTAATAACATTATGAGAATATAAATCTTTTAAAATTATGTCGGTCATGATATTATAAATTATGGCACAAAAAATTTATAGAATTAAACTAATTTTACAAAAAAATTATACATAGGAGACAAAAGTCCCCCGACTAAAAAGATTAGAATCTCCATAAATAAAAAATCAAATAATAAGATTTTTAGTTATTATTTTCATGTGAAAGAATTTAATTTATTACTAATAATTAATTTTAATATTCGTTATCTAAAATTTGAAGCGATTTAACTTATATTTTTTTATTAGGTGTTAAATTTGTTCCACAAATAAAAATAATTAATTTTTATACTTACTATTTAAAAATAATATTTTTTCTTTCTGTAACACCTTTACTATTAGTACGTCATGATCGTACTAAAGATAAGGCATTACTAATCTATTTTTCCTATTTACTATTTAATATTGAGCCTTTAGTTCGTTATCGCGTTTCAAGTTTTAAGAAAATGCTTGAAAAGTTTGCTTTTATTAATTAAAAATCATGTATCATAGATTCCCAAACAATACTATTCACATAGTTATTAACAATAATAAATATTAAACAAAAGAATCCAAAAGAAACTCAGATACAATTTCTATCCCTCTGTATAAAATAGAATCTTAAATAACAAAGGCGAGGGAATTCTATGAAAACAACTCAACACGTAAACTCAACTTAAATAAAACTCATAATCACCCGCAGCTTCAAACCGAGTCTCCGAACCTGTGTCAATGAAATGGTGAAAGATTTTGGGGTGAGAACAAACCACGCGTTCTCATTAGGGAATGGAAATGCCGTAAGAGTAATGAAATAAAATGCAAATAATTAACTTTACTCATTAAAACTATATTTTTATCAAACCTTTTGAAAATACTTTTTACTATTACTTTGTATAATTAATTACTTTCTTTAAATTTTCAAACTTAAGACAAATCCCCATCACAACCTAATAGCACAGGAAACAATCAACACACAACTAAATAGCAATACAACAAACAGCACAATCACAAAGAGACAAGATAAGCAAGCACAATCAAATGCAAAGGTGCAAACAAGGATGATGTATGTCTAGTTCTATCGCTGGTAATGAGCTCATTTGTCGGTTTCGACCCACACCCGACGCAATCCGACTCGCAAGTCAGATAAGGCATTCCAGCGGCATAACCTCTGCAAGTTTCTACTTCTTGCAGGCGCTGATTCTCCAGCCGAAGTATGCCAAACATGACCTCTGCAAGTACTTGCAGACGCTGAGTCTCCAGCTGAAGCATGTGCCACTTTCTCCTGGAAGCCATTCCATACACACGGGCGTCCCCACACAATCATTCACATGTAAAGCCCACAGCTTAACATTTTTCCATCGGCACCATAACCATTTACTTTCCGTCACCCTCTCGTGACCTTTTAAACATTTCATAATCACACGTGCCATGTTCTTTTCTCATTCTTTCTCTTTTTTAATAATTCGAATTCATATCATAACTTAAAACAAAATCTCTTCTCAAAAGAGTGAATTTAAAAGATTATACTTTTCTCAATAAATCGGATTGAAAATAACTCTTTCCGTAATAATTCAAAATCAAACAATATTCATAAATCAGATTGGCTTTTAAATAACGTCTTAAACAAAGTCTTGGAGTTTTATAAAAATTTCGGCAGCATTTCCTCTAAAATTCGGACTATGCCACCCATTCAGGGTTCCAACCAAACCATTTCTAATTCTCAGAAAACATTTTTGATAATTCAAACGAATCAAATTCAGTACTAAAAACCTATTTTCAATTCTCACAGGTTACTTCCGATAAACCAGCAGGTCAAGTCCAATATCCAAAATATTTATAAATCTGAAAATCCAACTAGTTTCAATGTCAAAATCTTTTCTAACTCTCAATTTATTACTAATAAAATAAATTTTCAATACAAAATCCGTTTCTCAATATGAGTAAATATGTAAATAAAATGTTGTCCATTATAAAATCATGTTTCAAAATAAATTTATAAATCAAATTTTCGAAATAAAACCACGTTTTCGGTTACTTTTACATAAAATTGGGTAGAATCTCCTCTTAAAAATTGGACTTCACCACCCATGCGGGCTCCCTCAAATTCATCACTTTCCAAACTAAACTCAAATCCAACTCCATTCAACAGTTATCAATACGACAATTTCTTCAATAATTAACTCATCATATTACAATTTAACAAGTAACACTAATTTAATCATCTTTTACAGCCACAACTCAACCAATTCATCATAATCACACAAAATCAGAATTTCAATAACAACTCCATCAAAATCAGAAAACCAATATCAATCACAAAACCAATATCAATCACACCTTCAATTCAAACTCATCATTCAGTCATTCCAAGCAATCATAAATTATTTGCAAATATTCACTAGACTTTCATGGCATTCATAATTTAAAATAGTTAATTTCAAAATAAAATCCCCTACCCTTATATGAAATCAAAATCATCGAAAATTCCGAAGAAGCTTTTTGACCGAGTTGTTGAAGGAGAAAGCGTTGTGCTTTCTAGAACTTCAGTTAGCCGGACTCAAAGAGAAGAAGAGCTACGTCATCATCGTCATTTTTTACTGGACAAAAATAACACCAACGTGTAGAGGATAAGGATACAAACACTTTTATCGGATTAAATTTTTTATTGGAATTATGGATCACAAGAAATTGGAGTTAGAGACATGGAGGTTCCATGGTTTCTCTCCTTCACTCTCGGTCACTCTTGCTTTCTTTTCTTTCACGTTTGGTTCAGTTTCCAGAGAGGAAAATGAAGATTAGGTGGTGATGATAAGTATAATAAAAAATTGTTAGGTGTCATGGTTATAGATAAAAGAAACATGTGTCATATATGTATACAAGCCGAATTGGCCAGATCACTAATTTATTAGTATTTCAGTCGAATTGCCGGTCCAGTCCGATTTTGATAACATTGACTAAAAGGCTAGTTGCAGTTGTTTTTTTTACGCAAAGATACAGTTGAAAGTTTTTAAATCCTTTTACATAGTTTAACTAAAATGTTATAACTGTTTTACAATATTAGCTTTCACGTTAAAATTTTGGTATTATAACCGTTTTTATTATCTAAATTTTGGGATCCGTGACTTCTATAGGTACTTTTACTTGTCGGCAGCACCACAATGTTTCTTCCCAGATTACTACCTTGATGACGCCATTAGAACTTGGCTTTTCGATTACATATTCGTCCAGTTCTACTACAACCGTCGATACCAATATGACATATTTTCTTCATGGAATACATGGACCTCGTATGTGAAGCTCAATAATACGGTGTTCATGGGGCTACCCGCAGCACATGATGCAGCTCCCAGGGGTATCTATATTTCACCGCAATTTCTGTGTAGTGATGAGATTCTTCCAATCATCAAGCAAACTCCTAACTATGGAGGCGTCATGCTGTGGGATAGGTTCGGCGATGCTAATAACCACTACAGCGATCAAATCAAGGATTGTGTTAAAGTTGATGATAGTGACGTTAGGGTGTCACAAACATTGATGGCAACGTTATCAAACACTAACTGAATGTGTATCCGCAGCTTTCAACCGCATCATGCCGAAACTAAGATGACCCTTTTAGAATGAATATCTGCTTTATATGTAATGATGGAATAATAAGTGGTGATGATGATTACTTTTTATGAGTTATGTGTGATCAATAAAATCATCACCTTGTCCTTGTGGTATCCAGCTTCTTCAGGCTTTGATTTTTGTGATCCTTATGTTGATGCTGTTTTGCATGTACTATATGGTTTCTGCTTTGAATAATAAAGGCTTCATATATGGTGAAAACTCAGAAGTACAATTTCACATGTGAAATTGATATTTAAATGATTTAATTAAATTTTTATTTAACTGTTAAAGTTGACTGTACTTTGAATTTCTATTTTTATATATATGTAGATCAAACCTACTTTTATTATAGAAAAACAGCAATGAAATCACGATCATAACAAATTAAAAAAAAAATTAAGATTTTAGTTGGTCGAAACGAAGAAAATAAAAATGAAAGAAATTGAATGAATTTTTTTTTTAAATATATATGAATGAAAAAGATAATTTTATTTTTATATATTTTAA
>NC_029793.2:139608793-139615954 GCF_000816755.2 Arachis ipaensis
GAATATTAATAATTACATTTTCTTCTATTTTTTATTTAATGTTAAAAAAAATTTCAATAGATCTTAACTTTTTTTTAATACTATTCATTTTTTAACCAAATAATAAAAATTAGCTTTTTTTTCAATTTTTTTCTTTTTTTATTTCTTTTTTTTATTTTCTCTTTAAACAAACATACTCTAAAAGTGCATCAGAAAAGTCTCGTCCTATTCTTTTCTGAATTAACTACCTTTCGAACTTAATTTTTGTGTCTATAATTTTTTTATAACATAAAATCACCGTTATAAACTCATTTTTATGGAATTCATCTTACTAGCTATTATATCAATTTTCAGTGAAATCATGCATGATAACTTCTTGTTACTACTTTGGAGGAAGAAGGATAGATATTTATTTATATGTTTATTGAAAGTTGTTCATTTAGGATTCGTTAAGTGAGAAGTCTTACAGATAATTTATTATAATAATTTTAGTTTAAAAAGATGATAAACTTATATTAATGTTTATTTTTTGAAAAAGAGAAGGAACAAAATTATGAAAAGTTAAAAGGGAATGAATAAAATCTACACACTAATTAAGAACATAAAAGTTTAATAAGTTTTAGGTTCGCTAATATTGATTTATCATTTATCTATCTCTGCAATGGATATGCCAATTTTTTATTTTGAGATTGATAGAAAATTTAGAATTGACAATAATATATTTCTGCATATTGACAAAATGCTCATTATGAATCGTACTTTTTAAATAAAAAAAATGTTTTTTAATATATTTTCGATGAATTGTTTGTCTCAAACATTTTCAAAAATTTATTAAAATATAAAATATATATTAAAAATAAATTAAATAATATATATTTATATATAAATACATAATAATTAGTTTTAATATATAAATAATATTAAAAAAAATTAATCTGTATATATTATAGTTATAAGAATCGAATCAGACCGACTGGTTCAATCAAAAAATTAACAAATTAAACTTTGTATCGGTCCGATTTAGTATACTGACTGCTTAAGAAAATAAACCAATTAAAACCAGTACGAACTAATTAAATCGGTTTAAATCGGTCAAAATCGACACGAATCAAATTCAAACTAGTCCAATCAACAATCCAGTTAACGGTCAACCTGCGTGCTGTTAACATCAGCATGCGGGTTGTGAAATTTAAAAAAATTGGACAACCACTGTAGTAACCCGTTTCTTTAGTATCATTTATGCTTTTTATAATATATATTTTATCTTCTTCTAACTAATACATATTTAAATATAATTAACTCATATTTTTTAAGTTAATTATTTTTTAATTGAAGTACAAATTAATTAATTTTAAAATAACAAATAATAAAGAATATAAAAATAAAATAAAAATTACTTATTCTGAAAAGAAAAATAAATTTATATAATTATTTAATTATATAAAAATATTTAGACTTTGAAATTATTCTTTGGATATAATTTATAGATTGTTATTTTTATTGTGTCTAATTAAAAAACTATATAGTAGTATGAATTAATTATATGTCTATCTTTGTATTAGTTATTTATAGAATTCGACTTAATTGTTCTTAAAATGTTAGTGAAAATATGTATTTTAAATTTTAATTTTAAATTTTTTACTATTTAATATTTTTTATTTACGTGAAAATAATTTTACCGATTAAATCAATAATTTATTAATTAAACCAATAAATTAGTAATCTGACCGATTCGATCACACTACCATAAAAACGGGGTTTAGCCACCAAATTTTAACTACGAACACTAAATCGTGATAAAAATAAATGAGCGTGTCTTCTATTTATCACGAAACATTGTTACAGTGGCTAAAATTTAACCTTTTACCATATACAATATTTTTCGTAGCTGTACTTGTTGTTTACATTAACGTGGCATGACTATCCTGTTTTGAATAAATTAATTTTTTTAAATAAGTTTATTAATGTATAGTATCATTTTTTTAAATATTCTGGCATTAACACATATTTATGAAATTAAATTTAAAAATATAAAAAATAAATTTAGATACTAATTAATTTATGAGTCACTTATATAAAAATTTACAATTTTACTAGGTAACAAAGAAATTGATTTGTAAAATTTCTTATAACAATAACTATTATTGTCTTGTCACTATTAACCTTGTTTTATTCTCTTTCCTTGTTTTTTTCTTCTATTAACCCCAACCGCAATCAATAGGTTTATCCACCACAAAATTTAAAAACTGAACAATTACTCATAGAGAAAACTGACACTACGTATTTCTAAGAAGAATAACAACAGTAAGAACAAGAAGAACAAGAAAAACAAGAAAACCAACAAAAACAAGCCATGCATTAAGAACAAGAAGAAGAAAAGCTTAGAAGAAGAACCTGAAGAAGCAGCGTTCTCAAGCGATGATCCTCTAAGAAGGACTTGAAAGCTTTTTTTTTTCTATTTTACCCTTATTTTTATCATCTAAAATTATGTATTCTGTCATTTAAAATTATGTACTCTGTCACGTACTCACGTTATGTAAATTTTGCATTAACTATCGAGAGAATTATGTAACTCCTTCATTTTCAATCGTGAGAGAAATTTAAAAAATTGCTCATTTCCAATCGTAAAGGATTGCTCTTGATGTGAGAGGTTTGTTATTAAAAGAAATTCTTCCTGTATATTCGTCAGTTACTTAATATAAAAAAAAACTTCTACCCATTTCAAACAGCAACTTCATTAAAAGTTTTTTATTGGATGTAAATCATTGTTGCGAATTTTTAAAGAATAAAAATAAAATAATTTAAATATATTATTTTTCATACTTACTTGTTAAATTATATTTTATCATTTAAAAAAAATTAAGATATCAAGCATTCAAAAATTTTGTACAGAATAATTAAATAAAAAATAAAAAAAATCTATAAATTATTTAATTTTTTTAATATATATCTCTTCAAAACTCCCATCAATTTCTCTCACCTTATTATATTCATGTTATTAGTCACCAAAAAAATATTCATGTTATTAGAACAACTTTGACCAGTTATGGTTTATCTCTTACCCGTTTCTCTTTTCTCATTTCATTTTGATTAGTATTATTGAATACAGATAGAAAATTTTTTATTATTTACTTTTAATTCAATTTATTTTTTTTAAATATATCAAATAAAAATAGACACATATCCAAAATTACTTATCTTCAATATTTTACTTGAGGTATTCTATCTAAATTGATCTATAACAATATATATAGACACATATCCAAAATTACTGATCTTCAATATTTTACTTGAGGTATTCTATTTAAATTAATCTATAACAATATATAATGGCAATACATGGGTTTGGTATCCAAGATTTCTTTCCAGTATTATCTTTCTTAATTAACTTCTCCACTTAACGTCAGTTATTCATCTCTTCAAAATTCCCATCAATTTCTCTCACCTTATTATATTCATGTTATTAGAACAACTTTGACCAGTTATGGTTTATCTCTTACCCATTTCTCTTTTCTCATCTCATTTCTAATTAGTATTATTGAATACAGATAGCAAATTTTTTATTTATTTGCTTTTAATCCAATTTATTTTTTCTTAAAGATATCACAGATAAAAATAGACACATATCCAAAATTACTGATCTTCAATATTTTACTTGAGGTATTCTATTTAAATTAATCTATAACAATATATAATGGCAATACATGGGTTTGGTATCCAAGATTTCTTTCCAGTATTATCTTTTTTAATTAACTTCTCCACTTAACGTCACTTATTCATCTCTTCAAAACTCCCATAAATTATTTTTCAAAGAGTACTCAAAGAGAATGAGAGAAGGAGAAAGCGGGGGCGAGCGGTTGAGGGTGAAACACGGTGAGGAAGATGGCCATGCCATCAGAAGAGATAAGGGGGAGAGCGTGGGTGGGTGTGCATCCGGTGTTAAGGAGGGTTCTTCTCGAGAGGGGTTAGGAAAGTCATCCAATGTCTCTTTTAGAGATAAAGTCATTGGTGCAGAAAATTCTAAGGCCTTTGCATTAGTAGGGTCTTTATCTGGGGATGGTATCGCGATGGTGACAGGTAAGCAGGGTGATTCTCGTCCACCAAGTGTCAGTTTTACCAAGGAGGCAAAGAGCTGTCTAGTTGAACCTTATAAGGAAGCCATCGTGATCAAGGTGCTGGATAAGCATTATGGCTACGCGGCTCTCATGCATAAGCTTCGGATAGTATGGCGCATCAAAGGAGGGTTTGATTTGTTGGATGTGGGATTTGAATATTTTTTGGTTAAATTTGATATTGCTGGGGATCGTGAGAAAGTCATTCTTGGTGGCCCGTGGTTGATAGACGGTCACTATGTTGCAGTAAAGCCATGGGATGTGGATTTTAGGCCATGCGAAAAATACTTTGGATCAACGCTGGTATGGATTCGAGTCTCGGGACTTCCAATTTGGTGCTACCAGGAACAAGCAATGCTGCGAATTGCTTCTGCAATTGGGATTCCGGTGAAAGTAGATTTGGCTACTAAGCTTGCAGAAAGAGGAAAATATGCCCGAGCTTGTGTTCAAATTAATCTTGAGTTACCTGTAATCAAACATATTATAGTGGAGGGTGTGACTTATGAAGTGGAGTACGAGAGTTTACAGTTGATTTGTGCTACTTGTGCACGGTATGGGCATGATAAATCGTTGTGCATGGAGAAGGAGTCCTTGGAAGGAAACATAAATTCCTTTGGTGATGGAAAAAATAATGAAGCCCCAACACTAGTGCCACACAACAATCATGAGATTCAAAAAGAGGCTGAATCAGAAGCTCGTGATTTGGGTGAGAAATTAGGAGTTGTTAAAGGGAAGGATGTGGTTACGAAATCATTGGCTCCTCACGTGCCTGATGGTCTTGTTAATGAGGCATGCATGGATGATGGAGAGGGCTGGCAACAAGTGCTGCGTAAGAAAAAATTTATAATGGGCCAGTCATCAGGTTTGAAGGACCAAGATGGAAAGCAGCACAAGTTTGGTTCGAGAAGGGTTCCAAGGCCCAATTTGCATGGTGATGGAGGCAAATCAACTGGCATTAGGATGAGGAAGCAAGAAAAACATGAAATTGCGCCATCTCCATCACGTAGAACTCCTGTACGTCGTGGAATTTCTCTGCGGAAGCGTCCTCGGCCTTCCTCCTTGCAGAACTCGCCAGTTGATAAAAATGGTGGCACAACGGAGGAAACCTTAGTAGATGGAAGCATGGCAAGTGCAGTGTCAGGGGGTCCAAAGGTGGCAATTATTGAGGATCAGAGTGTGCCAGTACCGCAGGACAAACCACCTATTGAGGTTGGTGATTCTGTTTAGAGTTTATGTTCTTATTTATTCTGTCCCTATTATTTATGGATAGTTTAAATATGATTGTTTGGAATATTAGGGGTGCTTCTAATAAGTTAGTCCGGGTACATTGTAAGGAACTTGTTAGGAAATTTAGACCTGTTTTCTTTATTGTGGTTGAAACTCACTCCCCTTTTCAGCATTTAAAATTATTTTGGGAAAGGTTGGGGTATCACTCTGTTGGTATAGTAGAGGCAGAGGAGCATAAGGGAGGTATTTGGTTTCTATCCTCTATGAAGGGTGTTTGTTGTAAGTTCATTGATGCTTTTGATCAGGGTGTTACTGTTGAGGTTCACTTTGATAATTTAATTTGGAGGTGTAGTGGTATTTATAGTAGTCCTCAATTTAATAAAAGGGTTCTCCTTTGGGATTATCTTGTTGCACAATCCAATGTATGGAGCGACTGGCATGCTTTATTAGTCATCAGGTTGATTTGGGCTTGTGGGAGCCGGTTGCTATTTCTAGAGGGGGACCAAGAATATCCCATTTAATGTTTGCGGATGACTTGCTTCTATTCTGTAAAGCTACAAAGAGACAAGTGCAAAATGTGATGTTGGTTTTAGAGACTTTTTGCAGAGCATCTGGGATGAAGATTAATGTGGAGAAGTCTAAAGCGCTTTGTTCCAAGAATGTCTCTGCAACAAGGAAAGAGGTTTTCACTGGGGTATCCTCTATCAGATTTGTCCAGGATTTGGGCAAGTATCTTGGAGTTACCCTTAGCCATTCTAGGGTGACTCGTTCAGCTTTCAATGGTGTCCTGGATAAGATTCGGAGTAGGCTAGCAAGCTGGAAAGGGAGTTTACTCAATCGGACTGGTAGACTCTGCTTGGTTAATTCTGTTGCCGCTGCTATTCCCACGTACCAGATGCAGGTCTCTATTTTTCCCAAAGGAATCATTAGTAAATTGGAGTCTATGATGAGAAATTTTCTTTGGAAAGGACAAGTTGATGGAAAAGGATTGAATCTTGTTAGTTGGAAGGTACTGGTTACTCCAAAAAAATATGGAGGTTTGGGGATTAGAGATCCTTATTGTGTAAATATTGCTCTTTTTGGGAAGTTAGTTTGGACTTTTTTTCAGCAGCCAAACAAGCTATGGGTCCAATTATTGGATGCCAAATACCGATCATCTCTATATGACTGTTTTAGTTTCCCATAAATTTCTCTCACCTTATTATATTCACGTTATTAGAACAATTTTGACCAGTTATGGTTTATTTCTTACCCGTTTCTCTTTTCTCATCTCATTTCTGATTAGTATTATTGAATATTTGAATATATATGGAAAATTTTTTATTTATTTGCTTTTAATCCAATTTATTTTTCTTAAAGATATCACAAATAAAAATAGACACATCCAAAATTACTGATCTTCAATATTTTACTTGAGATATTCTATCTAAATTAATTGTTATAAATTATAAATAATAATTTTTTTGTTTAGATCTATGTTTTGATTATTAGTATTATATTTTTTTGCTTTTAATAGCTATGATTTATATAAGAAATTACTTTATTTTTGGTAAAATTTAAAAATACATTAATCTCATGCCAAAAATATATTTACTTTTTAAACATTCAGATACTCATAATAACATTAGAATTTGTCCAAATCCAAGTAATAAATGGAACGGTAATAATATTAGTGGGTATAAATTATTATTTTTTAAAGATTTAATTCATACTTGGTAAATTTTTAATTACTTTTAATATAATATGTTTCATATATATATAATACAGTGTATTATAATTGATAATTGTTCACTTAAAAAATTTAGACTATTAATTTAATTTTTAAATTTTTTGTTATGGTATT
>NC_029793.2:139615983-139646021 GCF_000816755.2 Arachis ipaensis
AAGAAATATTAATTTTATTTTTTAGTTTTTTTAGATCTGACAATATTAAATAATTTATATTAAAATATTTAGATAATTCTAAAATTATTATTTATACTATAACAAAATAACAATATACAAAGAAAATATGGGAGTTTGATGTTTATTTTTTTTAATATAATGATTATTTTTTATTCAATTTTACAGCAGTTATTACTTTCAACGCATAACATCCACTAACATCTTTTCTTCTCTTTAGTTTACTTATCTAATCTATATTTTCAGTCATTCCTCTACCTTTTTAATTTATTCCCAACTTTAGTAAAATAGTATTATGTCTTTTTTTATATCAATTTAATGTAGGAAAAAACAATTTTTTTTGTCTTATCAATTTGATAAAGAAAAAAATATTTCTTTTTATTTGATATGTATTTTTATGTTTTTTATACGTATTTACCTATCAATGATTGAATGAAAAAGTTCCTTAAATATTTTATTAACTTATTCTTTTTTAAATTGCTTTGCAATAATATTTTTTTTAATTTTCTAAAATATTGATTATGTATAGTATTATGTTCGAAATTTGAATACATAAATATTTATTTTGAAATTAAATTAAATTATTAATTTTGCCTACCACAATATTATTTGTTTTGCATATTGGCTAAGTTATTTGACTGGCGTATATATAGGGCGCAAGAAAGTTCACACCTATCAAGGATTCATTAAAAACATTAATATGTTAATTTCCTAAACTATCTAAGCTATTAATTATGTAGAGTATTGGATTTGATATTTAAATATTTAATTATATAGAGTACTAGGTTTGACATTTATTAATTTCCTAAATTGTATTGCAAAAAAAAAATAATTAATTTAATATTATTATTCGTTTGTCACATAATTAACATATAAAAGATAAAAAAACCTACACCTCTCAATGGTAGAATGAAAAATTCTCACGTATATTTTGTTAATTTTTTTTATTTGTATAATTATAAAATTCTATTTAATTATTTTTGTTAGAAATAATTTTTCTTTTAAAACAACAAAATTTGACAAATATAATAATTCCTAGATAGTTAATTATTTAATTTTCGAAAATTTGGGGTCTTACACTCTTCATATTTAGATCTATATTTTGGTCTACTATTTAAAAAAAATTAAGACAAATATAAATATTCATGACATTTAAGTAAAATTATTTTTTGTAAATGACTAACATATATTTTGGTTTATATATTTTTTTTGAATAATAATAATAATAATAATAATAATAATAATAATAATAATAAATAATATTATTATTATTATTATTATTATTATTATTATTATTATTATTATTATTATTATTATTATTATTATTATTATTATTATTATTATTATTATTTAGTAGCTATTTCACACAACTTTAATTTGTATAAGATTTTTATTATATTTTTACCTCTATAACTTTTTTTTCATTTGTATAATATTATAAGATGCTTTCTTAATACCATATGAGCACCGCTAGGGGCCAGCAGTTTTCTAACTTTTGGGCCAGCAAACAACCAGCAATAGTAATTTTATACCTCAAACAAAATAAAGCCCAAACCCATAAAGAGAGCGTGTACTCACGCTCCCTTACCACGCTCTCTTCTTCTCCCCCAAAATTTTACAGTCTCTCCTCTACACTCTTGCACGCCCTCTTTGTTCCTCTCAACGCAGGAGCACGCTCAATACGAATCAGCATTCTTGAGCTCGCTGTTCATCTCAAGTAGCGTCTCCAATAGCAGCGGCATTACTCTCTGCAATAATATCTCTCAGCTCTCTATCCATTCTCCTTCGTTCCTAGTAATGCGTGATGCTTCTTCAAGATTAATGTGAAGGTTAATGAGTTTTGATTTTTGTTCATTTATTGCTTTCTTCAACTCTTACCTTCTTGCTGTCCATCATTCTGTACCCATTCAAAACATGCAACGAGAAATTCATAATAACACTCAAAAATATTACTCAATGTTTCATGTCTATTCATGAAAAATCTTTAAGTACTCTATAATAAAATTTCCTGTCCCTCCAACAACCCTGAACACTTCTCTTCTTCTACCTTTATTATTACTTTTCTGGGGCATTGGAGCTTCTCTTTGTTTATACATTAAAGTTATTATACTCTGTTTTTGAATCTATAAACATATGACATTGAATGCAGATGAATCATAATAGTAATATTGATGGAACTTTTAATTTATAAATCTTTGAAAAAATTCATTAAGTTATTATCTCATTTGTTAGTACAGCTTTGTTGTGGTAGAGCTTTGATAATGGCTACTGCATAATTGATTACTAGCTTTGTTAATAGTATGTTTCTTAATAATATGTAGTGATTATTTAAAAATGGAAAAAAGATCCAGATATTAAGATGCCGCGAAGAAGTACAACTACAAAGAAATCTGAAACAGGAACTAGAAGGAAGAAAACTCTTGAAGAATTAGAATCTTGGGTATGAACCACTTTGCACCCATCTGAATGAAATTTTGCACACATGAATCAGATAGTTTGCACCCACTTTAATGAGAATTTACACACCTTATTCAGCATAGTTTGCACTCAATATAATTATTTTTTGCACACATTTTTCGGACAGTTTGCACCCACTTTAATTGGATTTTGCACACATCAATTTGACAATTTGCACCCACTTTAGTAAAGTTTTGCACACCTTACTTGCACAGTTTGCAAAAAATATATTAAAAATAAATTAAATATAATATATATTTATATATAATACATAATAATAAATTAGTGATTAATTTTAAATATACATAGCATTTTGATGACCTAACCCTGTGCACCAGGTTAACTACTTATATTGATACATTAGGTTGATTATATTATTGAAGTTTTTATTATAATAAGCTATGGTCCACTACTTCCATCTTGGAAGATTGGTTGCACTGACAGAAGGGAACTGCTCAATTTATTTGCACCCAATTTACTAAAATTTTTCACATATCACTTAGCATAATTTGCACCCAGTTTAATAAGATTTTTTTATATTTGTAGAAAGTGATAGAATGTCGTTGTTCTTACGTTTCGATTTTCACAACGATAAATTCTCTTACAAAAGAGCAAAAACTTGAAGTTGATAAAATGGGATTCTCATCCATGAAGGCTATTCAAGATTGGAAAATTGATAGGCGGTTATTCCTCGCACTTTCTAAAGCATATAACACAACAACAAGCAAACTGGAATTAGTGGTGAGGGATATCGATGTGACAACAGACAAAATTGGGTTAGCTCTAGGATTACCTTCAATTGGTAAAAGTTTTCCAGAAGAAGAAGATTGGACTTCAGAGCAAAAAAGATTAGTTGCCCCGTTTAAGTCTGTGACAAGTCCATGGTTACAAGAAGTATTACATTCAAGAGAATGTAATGTTTCAACATCTAAAGGGAGAGATTATTTTAGGAGAGCATTTACAATGTTCATTATTAGCTTATTTTTGGCACCAACAAGTAGCGCTGTCACATCCCCAAAGCATTTACGTGCCATTGTTGATGTAGAGAATATCACAAGATACAATTGGGCAAGATTTGTGCATGATGAGCTTATGAAAGGGGTTCAAAAATTCAAGGAAAAAAATACATTAAGTATTGATGGTTGTCTTTATGTTTTGATGGTAATCAGTCTAATGTACTTATCATTTTTTCCTTTTTTGATTTCTTTTTTGATGATAATCATTACATTTATTATTTTGCTTGTAGATTATCTATTACCACAAAGACACATTCGGAGATAAGGAAAATTATATGGGGCCTCCACCACCATGGATTGCTTATTGGGATAAAGAAAAACTTGCAAAGAAGTTGACACAAGAGTCATCAAAGCAAAGGCCAACGGTTTGTTTTATTTATTTTATCTTGTTAATTTGCTTCTTTTTTTTTTTAAATTGATGATTGCTTATAATATCCAGAATTTTTTCGATTAATGAACCCCTTAATGCACATTTCTAAGTTGAATTCTTTTCACTTCTAGTTTATTTAAAGGGAAACTCTCAGGGACCAGCAAATTTTCTTATACCTAACCATCATTCAGCCATCAGCGTTTTTATACTAGGACTGTCTCACGCACTATCACAAACGGCTTTCTCTCACGCGCTATCACAAAAGGCTTTCTCTCACGCTCCTCTCCAAGGAACTAGCCGGAGAGCACCGCTAGTCGGATACGCTCTTCTACGATTGCAGTTTCGTTGACAAAGCTTGAAGCTTCACCTTTTACTCTTGGATAAAATTTTCTTCTCTGTCGCTCATTCCTTCTCAGCTGTAGAACAACTCAGAATTTCAATCTCTCTCTCCATGTCAATGATGGAATCAGTGTTAGAAGAACAGAATATTGAAGTAAGCAATTTCTCCTTCTTCTAATTTCATGATTTTTGTAATGATTTTCATAGTGCATCAATGAACACAATGATGATTATGATTATGAATTTCTGAGCTCGCAAAGCATGCTGTTTTTCTTTTTCATAATAGAGTTTAAATTGAATGTACAGAATCCAAATTATACCTTATTTGCTTTTGATTTTCATAATGCAACAATCCACAATTAACGCAAACCAACTGTTTGATGAAATGACTAAGACAGAAAATATAAAAAATGTTAGTGTTTCTTGTTTGTTGTTTCTGAGTAATGAATAATGGTTTTAGAAGAATGCCCTGCTACCATAAAACACTCTTGAACCATCTTTTTTCTTCTTACTATTATTACTAACATCATCAATTTCTGATATGATGTTGTTATTATTGCTGCTTTCATGATTCTGAATCACATCACCACAATCTTTATCTTTTCTTTCAGATTTGTCAATTTCCATAGGTAGCTTCATTCTTGCTAAGGATTCTGTGAATTGTTTGCATGCTTCTCATATACATATCCACTATTTGTTCTTAATAATTAGCAATAAGAAACGTGCTTTTTGGACTTTCAACTTGACTTTCAATTTTCAGATATTTGGGTCTAGGAGTCATGGTTTTCTTATTTTGCTATTTCCATGTAAAACTTTCAGATATGTGCAAATTCTCCACCCAAAACCCTTTCCTTATTTTCTGGCTGTCACCTTTCATTTAAGGCTATGCCCTCTATTCAAAGGCGTTCCTCTTCTTTACCCTAAGAATGCACGTAATTAAGCCCTAGTAGAGCACAGTTTGCACCTACTTTAATCAGATTTTGATTTACTATCTGATGTATGCTAACTTTTTTACAGGATGTGCCCAAGGTTGGCATGTGTTTTGGAACCATTGAAGATGCAAATCAATTTTATCAGAATTATGCCAAGCGCGTTGGTTTTGTTACTAAGATAAGGTTTACCTGAAGAGTTGGTAAAGATAAGGTTCCTAAGAATCAAATGATCACTTGCAATAGGGAGGGAAAACGCAAGTCTAGAGTTTCACCAATAGAAAAGACCAACCCTAGAACCAACTACAATTGCCCCGCAAGGATTTCTATTAGGTTGAATAAGGAGGGTCTTTGGATTATATCGAAGGTGTGTTTGGATCATTCACATCCTTGTGATCCAGAGATGGCAAAACTGTTGACACGTAATAGATAGATGACTATGCACATGTGTCGAGTCATTGAGAGGAATGATGAAGCAGGTGTGAGACCAAGCAAAACATATCAAGTATTGGTGGGTGAAGCAGGGGGTTTTTCTAAGATAAACTTAATGGAAAAAGATGTTAGGAACTATCTCAGCAGAAAGGTACGCAATGTTACGGAAGAAATGGATGCTAGGGAGATGTTGAAGTATTTTACACGGATGAAGGATATGAACTCTGATTTTTATTTTGATGTTGAACTTGATCAAAACAAGCGTCTCAAAACTATATTTTGGGCTGATGCTCGAAGTAGAGCAGCATATGAGTACTTTGGTGATGTAGTTTTGTTTGATACTACTTATAAAACCAATCGTTACGATATGCCATTTGGTTCCTTTGTGGGGGTTAATCACCATGGTAACTCAGTGCTTCTTGGGTGTGGTTTGTTGACTAAGGAATTCAGGCTCGTTTACTTGGTTATTTAATGCTTGGCTTACATGTATGCATGGAAAGGCTCCTAAAGGCATTATAACAGACCAATGCCTTGGAATACGAGCTGGAATTGAGAATGTGATGCCAGAGACACGTAATAGGTTATGCATTTGGCACATTACAAAAAAGATTCCAGAAAAATTCAAAAGACACAAGAGATATAAAGAGTTACAAAGTGATTTAAATAATATTGTTTGGGAGTCTATTTCAAAAGATGATTTTCAAAATCAATGGAAAGATTTTCTGATTGAATATGGTCTAGAAGATAACAAGTGGCTATCAGGTACTTCTCTAAACATGAATTTTTATATTTTGCACATAGGACTTAGCATATTAGCATTTAAAAAGTATCAAGTGGCTATCATATTCTATTTGCTAGAATTCTAACATGTGTTTGAATATGCCTCTAGTACAATTTTCTTATTCTAATATTTTTTAAGCTTCATCGCATTATTAACATGTTTATGACAACATTTGCATCCACTTTTGTTAAGTTTGCTTACAAATTTTTTTTATGTATATTTGTTTACTATGATACATAGATATCTATGAAGAAAGACATCGATGGGTTCCAATTTTTTTTGACAACTTTTTTTGGGCTGGTATGAGATCCACACAACGAAGTGAGAGCATGCATTCATATTTTGACAAATTTATAAATAATAAGAGCTTGTTGATTCAATTTGTCAAACAATATGACAATTGCCTTGGATGAAAAGAGCAACAAGAAAGGGAGGCTGATGTTGAAGACTATAAATCAATAATACCTTGTGCCACTAATTCCTTAATAGAGAAGCAATTTCAAGGTGCCTATACTAATGCAAAGTTTAAGGAAGTACAAAAGCAATTTAAAAAGAAAGCAAATTGTATTTTGCACCTTATGAAAGCAGTTTCTACATCTAAAGTCTATTCTATTTTGGAGGATGTATCTACTTTTAAAGAGAGGGTTTATGAAGTTAACTACAATGCAAAAACGAAGGATATTACATGCATGTGTCAAATGTTTGAATCAAGAGGCATATTATGCCGTCATAGCTTGGTTGTCCTAAGGCATGAACGCGTGAGAGAAATTCCAAGAAGATACATTTTGGACCGTTGGAGCAAACTTGTGAAGCGAAGACATAGTGATATTAAGAGCAGTCATGATCCAAGTTTGTTGAATCCAAAAATAGAGAGGTTTGATGATTTATGCTCCCATTCGAACAGTGTTGCTCAATTTGCATCCCAAACAAAGAAAACAAGTGATATCTTACATCGTTATCTTGATATGGCTATGGCGGAGTGTCAAAAGCATGTTGCTAACTCATCATCTAATGCCAATGAGTTAGATAATTTGCTTACATTAGAAGATGGTGGTAAAGATGCACTGTCCATTTTTGTAGGAGGCTGTATAATAAGCATTCAAGATATTAAAAGCCCTCCTTATGTGTCCACTAAGGGTCGTCCAACAAATAGGCTAGGATCTGAAAAAGACAAGATGATAAAAAAGAAGACCGAGGCAAAGAAGAGGAAAAGTGAGATAACCGAAAAAGAGGTAAAACATTATTTTATTTTTGTTACCCATGCTATTTTTTTTACAATAAATAGACTTTAGATGTAGAAACTACTTCCTCAAGGTATATATAAAGGATAATCAGTTGTACTTTATAGCCATGCTGTTATTACTTAGTACTTACACTTGAGTGATAGCTTTTTCTATCTATTCTTAATATATAAAAGTAGATACATAAGTTTACCCACATTACTTTGAAGTTATTCTTCTTCTTCTACGAACGCCATGTCAGCAACATTGCTTACTTGGCAAAATGTTAGAATCAACTAATCAAATCTTGCCAAATCAACTCTTATTTTCAAACAAAAAAAAATACAAAATAAAACTAAAAAACACAATAAAAACCAACCACTTAACTTTTTCCAAATCAATCCTTATTTCTAAAACAACAAAAACACAAATTAACATTTACCCAAAAAAAACCCTTACCTTTCTCGTACTTTTAGAAATCCTCTTCCTCTTACACATCTCCATACCATCTCATGAGCCATTGTTTTTTCCTACCTACATCCTCTTTCGGTCCCATGAGCCATTGTTTTTTCCTCAAAACAAATTGTCCATCGCGATGTCCATCTTTGGTGGAGCCGCATTACATAAATTGCAGAAACCAGGCCAAACTCCATTCCCCCTATTGCGGTTTCCTGCCGGAGCTCGATTTTGGATCTTAGGCCAACGTCACCATTCTTTCCATGTATTTTTCTAAAGATTTTCAAATTTGTCGTTTACTCTTCTCATTCTATTGTTATAAATAATATTTTAATTGTGAAATCATTGCAAGTAGCACATGTTTATGTATTCCTCTTTTTTTTAACGGGTTCTGTCAACTAAAATTAATGTGCATTTAAAATTATTCCACAATTTACATTTATGTGTTCCTCTTTTTCAAATTGTTATTCCACATGTGCAATATTGCTTCCACGATTTACTTGGAATGGATTATCATTCTTTGACCATGTCTTATTCTCTTTGTTGTAGAAGGATTTGCAATGGTAATGACAGACTGGAAGAGTTAATACCCAAAATTGCTAGATTAAAGAGGCGGAGAACAATCCTTTAAAAAAAAAGAAGACAAGAAGATATGTGCCTCCAACATATGATTCTGCAGCTTGGTTTGTTTAACATAATTTTTATTGCTCTTTCCTTATTTTATTGTAAATTGATTCATAAGGTGATTTTGATGCCTATTTTGAAAATGTAGAAACACAATTATTTGAAACACTTAGATCTATCCAATTTAGACAAGCAAGAATGAGGAGAAAGTAATATCTCCGGTTGTAGAGGAGTGCCAATTTAGCTTCCAGTTCAAGTTAGTACAAAAGAGTCTTATAACATATTCTGTTCTATTTTTTGTATTGATTTTTGGTACGAATAGAAAAAAAAATTCTTTTGTAATTGTTTACGAATCATTACGTAGGATTTAAATAAAATATTTTGTATTATATTTAAAATCATAAAAATCAGTGAAAAAAAGGATAATTTTTGGGTAAAAAAATCACATGAATACTAATTTTGTAATTCGTAGAAAAATATGGATATCTTTTCAATTTTATTGTGTAATAAGATTGTCCAATCCATTAGTTAAATCAAATTGTTGAGAAAGAAATTGAGAAGCCTATTTGTATTTTTAATACTTCATGGGATAATTTAAAAAAAAATTACTTCAATAATAATTTTACAACCCTTGAAGAGAAAGCTATGTCTTAGATTAAGAAGTATTGCCAATTTAACTTTCACTTTAGGTGAGTACAAATTATTTTATAACATGTTTTATTCTAATTGTTGCTACTCACAGCCAATTAATAGGAAAAAATCCATATAATTTGTTGTAGTTGTTTGCTATGTAGGATGAAAATGAAATCTTTTGCATCTATCTATCTATCTATCTATTTAAAAGCTGATACCAACTCTCTCTACAATGAGTTTAAGCCATCTTTTTTTTACTAATGATGCCACATCAGCAATTCTAATGACTTGGCAAAAGATGAAAATCAACCAATCACTATTTAGTAAAATGTTTTAAAAAAATTAAAACAAAAAACTCTTATATATTATTATTCAATTGAAACATCAAGTACTAATTAAATGCAATAAACATGCATTAAAAGTGTCATAATAATAATAGTTATAAAAAATTTCAGTTACAAATATTCAAATTCTACAACTTATACATATTAAGACTCTTACTACTCTTCATTTCTTAATCTCTCATACTAATTGTCAAAAATTCCTTAAATTTAATATAATATCCACAATGAGTTTAAGCAGTATTTCCTTTGTTAATGATGCCACATCAGCAATTCTAATGACTTGGCAAAAGATGAAAATCAACCAATCACTATTTAGTAAAATGTTTTAAAAAAATTAAAACGAAACTTACCCAATTAAAACAAGTACCAGTTACAATAATAATAATAATAATAATATATTAAGAACGAGATGATGGAGAAATTTGTAAGCAAAATAACTATGGATATATGCATATATGCTTCATTAAAATGGGTGTAAATTAAATTTGTTTATAGGTACAAAATTAGTTTGTAACTAGTATTAAACAAAATTAAATAATAAAATTTTTAGTTATTATTTTTAAATGAAAGAGTTTAATTTTTTTACTTAATTTTAACATTCGTTATCTAAAAATAAAAATAATATTTTTTCTACATGATAAATTAAACTATCATGTGTGCAAACTGTCTCATTCATGTGTGTGCAAAATTCTGTTAAAATGAATGCAAATTGTCTAATTTATGTGTGCAAAATCTCATTAAGACGGGTGCAAATTGTGCTTAAGACGGGTGCAAATTGTGCTTCATAAGGTGTGCAAAATCTCATTAAGACGGGTGCAAATTGTGCTTAAGACGGGTGCAAATTATGCTTCATAAGGTGTGCAAAATTCTGTTAAAATGATTGCAAATTGTCTGATTTATGTGTGCAAAATCTCATTATAATAGGTGCTCTTAAACTTATTTATAGATACAAAATTAGTTTGTAATATAACCCCACTCATGCTTTCTGATATGAGAATGAGATCATGGGACATAAAAACTACTCCAATTTATATATAAGGTGTGTAAAATCTCATTAAGACGGGTGCAAATTGTGCTTCATAAGGTGTGCAAAATTCTGTTAAAATGAATGCAAATTGTCTGATTTATGTGTGCAAAATCTCATTATAATAGGTGCTCTTAAACTTATTTATAGATACAAAATTAGTTTGTAATATAACCCCACTCATGCTTTCTGATATGAGAATGAGATCATGGGACATAACAACTACTCCAATTTATATATAAGGTGTGCAAAATCTCATTAAGACGGGTGCAAATTGTGCTTAAGACGGGTGCAAATTGTGCTTCATAAAGCGTGCAAAATTCTATTAAAATGAATGCAAATTGTCTGATTTATGTGTGCAAAATCTCATTATAATAGGTGCTCTTAAACTTATTTATAGATACAAAATTAGTTTGTAATATAACCCCACTCATGCTTTCTGATATGAGAATGAGATCACGGGACATAACAACTACTCCAATTTATATATAAGGTGTGCAAAATCTCATTAAGACGGGTGCAAATTGTGCTTCATAAGGTGTGCAAAATTCTGTTAAAATGAATGCAAATTGTCTGATTTATGTGTGCAAAATCTCATTATAATAGATGCTCTTAAACTTATTTATAGATACAAAATTAGTTTGTAATATAACCCCACTCATGCTTTCTGATATAAGAATGAGATCATGGGACATAACAACTACTCCAATTTATATATAAGATCATATAGGATTCATACATAGCTAAAAAAGGAATTATTCATTCATTGAAAACTGAAAAGTCTCTCTTGTGTTTGCTTACATTACATGCTACAGTGTAACTCTTTCTTTCCTAAAAGAAGCAACACACAATGGAAAATGTGCAAAGTAGCATGCACTTGGTTCTCGCAATTGATGCCAAAGCCAAGGCTCAAATGGACTCCTGAACTTCCCCAAAGATTCATCGAGGCAATTAATCAGCTTGGAGGTTCAGAAAGTGAGTGCATACTATATAGTAAAAACTACAAAACAATACCTTTCTACAAAACAAGTATATCTAATGATCCCTTGAACTCTGTTATATACAAAACAAGTATATCCAATAACCCCTAAAAAGAGATGGTAACTCTAAGTCTTGAATTTCAATTTTTGCGCTTCTTAACGAGAGCTTTCTTTCTAAAGCCCTTCCCAGCCAAACCAAGGCATTGGATCATCAATTCATCAGTGTTACATACTATGTAAGGATTTGATTGAGCTGGAGTTGGCTTTACCACTCTATATTTCTCTGATTTGTTTATAACATTCTTAAGAAGGGCATTTGAAGGTGATGTAAGCATTTGGATGACCAATTGCTTCCTTAGATTAACGCACTCAAACTGCAATAACAATGTTCACAAAGATCATAAATTATAAAATAACATGAACATCAAAAGCAAAAATAAAAACTATACAAAAAAACATTTACTTCCTCCCATTCTGGCATGTTGGACACATTAATCTCGATATTACTAGGATTCCACATTTCTACCCATTTTATTACAAACAATCTGCAATCATAGCTGAAAAAACAATTGAATTAGAATTTGGTTAGTCTTATCATGTACATTTATATTATTTATAATATAACATAATTAATATTATGCTTACTTATTTGATTGTCTAGGGAGATTCAAATAAATTGGGATCGGGTCATTCTTTGGTAGCTCATAGTTTGGCACAGCTATCGAGACCATTTGTTGAATCAATTTGCTCTGGAAAAAAGTTCATTGTTAATAAATAAAACTATTAAACCACATAATATAATATCATGTGAGCAAAACGAAATTATACCGCATATATGTCTAACTGCACCCTATCTCCTTTGGCCTCTTTATACAAGGAATCCAAGACAAAAAGTCTTTTTTCATAGATGTCATAAGCATATAGCCACCAGTGATAGTCATAGCAGTACGGCACCAATAACTGCATTATATCATATTTTCTTATTAGAAATGAAAGTCTTGACCAACAAATCGATTTATAATTTAACAAAGTAATGATGAAATTGTCCAAAACCATAAGTACCAAAGGATACAGAAATACTTCTCAAGATTAGGGTCAGCAGAGTCAAATGAGGCAAAAGGAGGCATCACTAACTTTAATGTATAAACAAAGAGAAGCTCCAATGCCCATATATCAAGTATAGATTCAAAAACAGAGGATAGCATTTCTGTTTCATTTCTGTTCCATTATAAATATTTAATAGCATTCAAATGAAAAAAATTAACACAAGGTAACAGTGACAGGGTATGTGGATAGAAATAGGGTTCTGAAGAAAGTGCAAAGCACAGGGAATAGACACACCCAGAATTAAATAAAGGTAAACATTTTGGGTCTAGTACTATAATCTTAAGGGATTCAACTATGGTAGAGAAGTTTCAACTATGACAGGGAAGGAATGAAATTAATCCACAAATAGCATGACACCGACAAAATAAATACATAGCAAATATAGCTCTGGCACAAACAAAAAAATTAACACAATACATAGAGAATAGTTTTAGTTTTACTCACCCATCTATGTTTTGGAATTTCCTTTTGCTCAAAGAAGCTGTCACCATTCTTTCCAAAATCATCGAGAAGAAGTACATAACTTTTTTTCTTTCTTTTGACCAAGTGTCCCCAATGTGAGAACATCTCTCCCTATATATAAAGAAATAGTTAAATTATAAAGTTTAAACTCTCCAATTATAAAACTGAAAAAGTAGTTTGTAACTTTGTATACACACCAAAACAAAAGCATTTATGCAATAGACATCAAAGCTAGGTGGCCTTAATTTGTTGAAAAAAAAGACCATATAATTCAGAACCTGCATTTTACAATGTAATGTTAGTTCCAAAACATAATACACATAAAAATATAAAAAAAAAAAAACAGAAACATGTCACAGTCAAGAAATCTAACCATATTGTTTATCTGATGTCTTGGCAACATTGACATGATATCCTCCCTAATAAGCATTGCTCTAGGTATGTCTTATAAGATGCACAAAGTCTCATCCTTGTTCAACCTATCGTCTGTTGCCCAAAAGTATATCTTATCCTTATTTACTTCTGTTAAGTTATTGTCCTCTATCACCTTTTCTTCTTCCCCTATTTTGTTTTTCTCATCTATCACCTTTTTTTCTTCCCCTATTTTGTTTTCCTCATGTATCATTAGGGAGAATGATGGAATTGATGGTCGCACAGGTTCTTGTGTCTTCTTGATTGGAGAAGGTGTATAAATATCACAGTCTTCTATTTCTAAGAATGCTTGGACTGCACTTTGCACAATTTCTCTCCATTCAGGTTTTATTGCATCATCTAAAACATAAAACAGAACATATACACAAAAATTATATTAACGTATGCACACAAAAATGAGATTTAAAATAAAGAGAAAGTGGAATCTAAATAATAGGAATGTGAGTGCAAACTATGATTCATGTGTACAAAATATCATTAAGGTGGGCGCAAAATATCAAATTCGTATGTGCAAAATCTCATTAAAGCGGATGCAAACTTGCTGATTCATGTGTGCAAAATCATATTAAAGCGGGTGCAATTTATCAGATTCATGTGTACTTTTAAATCATTAAGGTGGGTGCAGAACATCAAATTCATGTGTGCAAAATCTTATTAGAGCGGGTGCAAACTTTCTGATTCATGTGTGCAAAATTACATAACAAAAATCTCATATATATTCACATAATACATAATGCAAAACAACAAACACTAAGAACTATAATTTATACCCATATTGCTAGGCGATCGCATTGGCGATCTCATTGGCGATCTCATGTTGTTTTCATCTTTTTTGTCTTCCCTATTAAATCAATAAAAACAATAAATAAAGATTTGTAGAACAATAAATAAAAAAAATCATAACTATAAAAAAGCACATACATTATTTTTACCTTGTTTTGAGCTCCTTCTCCTCATTTTGCTTTGCATCACTATAAAGAAGAATACACTATATTTTACTTTACATTCTCTTTTATTACAAAAGATAAATCAAAACTAATTTTTACCTTTCTTTATCTTTTTGCTCATCTGATACATTAACATCTTCCTTTGACATTTTGTTGTCATTATTTTGTTCATCAAATCTATAAACAAGAAATTTAATTAGTGATAAGGAGTGTTTGTAATACTCATAGGCTTCAGTCATTTCATTTATAACATCCCAAAACTTTATTTTTTTACCTTTCTTTCTTTTCCTTCATTGTGTTATCTTTATTAAGCTCCTTCGCCCCCTTTTCTTAGCCAAATTAGTTGGTGCTCTTATTGTGTTCTTTGCAAATTTAGCATCAACATCACCTTGCTTAACTAAAAGGGTAACAATACCCTACAATAATAGTCACAGATTATATTATACACTCATCATATTATGCAAAACAGAAAAAAAATCCAGAAAAGGTTCAGTTCACTAGAAATTAATATACACTGCATTCAATCTTTAGAGCAAATAACTACACACTAATTCACTAATAAGCACACCACAAAATAGCACAATTATACTCACTAATCCACATCTGCATTCAACAACCTTGGAATGTCATTTTACTAACTTCTAGCTAATAGTGATTCAGAAGCCAAATGAACCACAAGGAAACTATATATATATATATATGTGTGTGTGTGTGTGTGTGTGTGTGTGTGTGTGTGTGTGTGTGTGTGTGTGTGTGTGTGTGTAAGAAACCGATCAAACTGTGTGTCTTGTTGATCATCACACACCAAAGAGATCAGAACGTGTTTGCTTGTACACAGAGCAAAGAGCATTCTGTTACTTTCTCAGAGTAGTGTGCAGTGAAAATTAAAGAAAAATTAAATAAATGAAAATTTACAATTTAAACAATAATTTTAATTAAATTAAACATTAGCTACTTATTAACATAAACATATATATATACCTTGCCTTACTTAATTATATTAGTCCTATGTCCCACCTCATAAAAACAAAGGAAGGTTCAAGGAAAAAAAGGCTTCATATGCAAGAATTAAATAGAGATAGTCGCAGAACAAAAGAAATATGCAATTAAAAGTGATTATTCAATTCGTTTGCTCCTTCATGCAATTTTGCTCCTATCCTTCATATTATAAGGTGAAGATATACAATTTTGCTCTTTTTAAATTTTCCTTGTCATTCTCTACATTGTTAATTAAGACTTTTTGTATAAAAATAAATAACATTGAAAACATAACATACTGTTATTTTGTTCAGCTAAAGTAGCTACATTAAGCATAACCTTTTTCTTCTTGTTCGAACTTATTTTTTAGAAAACCTTTTTCTAAAACACGACATGCAAATATAAGACTTAGAATAAAATTGAGGCACTATCATAACTATAACTATGCCATTTGAGCATTCTATATAGATAGCAGGATTTCAACAATTAGGAATTCAGCACAGTTGTATGTATCTCAAACAACACACACATCACTTTTAAATAAGAGCACCGCTAGGGGGCCAGCAAACAACCAGCAATAGTAATTTTATACCTCAAATAAAATAAAGCCCAAACCCATAAAGAGAGCGTGTACTCACGCTCCCTTACCATGCTCTCTTCTTCTCCCCCAAAATTTTACAGTCTCTCCTCTACACTTTTGTACACCATCTTTGTTCCTCTCAACGCAGGAGCACGCTCAACACGAATCAGCATTCTTGAGCTCGCTGTTCATCTCAAGTAGCGTCTCTAATAGCAGCGGCATTACTCTCTGTAACAACATCTCTCAGCTCTCTATCCATTCTCCTTCGTTTCTAGTAATGCGTGATGCTTCTTCAAGATTAATGTGAAGGTTAATGAGTTTTGATTTTTGTTCATTTATTGCTTTCTTCAACTCTTACCTTCTTGCTGTCCATCATTCTGTATCCATTCAAAACATGCAACGAGAAATTCATAATAACACCCAAAAATATTACTCAATGTTTTCTGTCTATTCATGAAAAATCTTTAAGTACTCTATAATAAAATTTCTTTTGATTTTAATTTTGATTTTGATTTTGATTTTGATTTTGATTCATCATTAAGTTATTATCTCAGTTGTTAGTAGAGGTTTGTTGTGGTAGAGCTTTGGAAATTGAAGCTGAAGTTTAACATGATAAGACGCAGCAACACCATTTTCATGAGTAGATTGCCCACCACCTGTTTGAGAAATTACCGCAACGCCACGAGCAAATGCAAAAGAACCTGTCCCTCCAACAACCCTGAACACTTCTCTTCTTCTACCTTTATTATTACTTTTCTGGGGCATTGGAGCTTCTCTTTGTTTATACATTAAAGTTATTATACTCTGTTTTTGAATCTATAAACATATGACATTGAATGCAGATGAATCATAATAGTAATATTGCTGGAACTTTTAATTTATAAATCTTTGAAAAAATTCATTAAGTTATTATCTCATTTGTTAGTACAGCTTTGTTGTGGTAGAGCTTTGATAATGGCTACTGCATAATTGATTACTAGCTTTGTTAATAGTATGTTTCTTAATAATATGCAGTGATTATTTGAAAATGAAAAAAGATCCAGATATTAAGATGCCACGAAGAAGTACAACTACAAAGAAATCTGAAACAGGAACTAGAAGGAAGAAAACTCTTGAAGAACTAGAATCTCAGGTATGAACCACTTTGCACCCATCTGAATGAAATTTTGCACACATGAATCAGATAGTTTGCACCCACTTTAATGAGAATTTGCACACCTTATTCAGCATAGTTTGCACTCAATATAATTGTTTTTTGCACACATTTTTCGGACAGTTTGCACCCACTTTAATTGGATTTTGCACACATCAATTTGACAATTTGCACCCACTTTAGTAAAGTTTTGCACACCTTACTTGCACAGTTTGCAAAAAATATATTAAAAATAAATTAAATATAATATATATTTATATATAATACATAATAATAAATTAGTGATTAATTTTAAATATACATAGCATTTTGATGACCTAACCCTGTGCACCAGGTTAACTACTTATATTGATACATTAGGTTGATTATATTATTGAAGTTTTTATTATAATAAGCTATGATCCACTACTTCCATCTTGGAAGATTGGTTGCACTGATAGAAGGGAACTGCTCAATTTATTTGCACCCAGTTTACTAAAATTTTCCACATATCACTTAGCATAGTTTGCACCCAGTTTAATAAGATTTTTTAATGTTTGTAGAAAGTGATAGAATGTCGTTGTTCTCCCGTTTCGGTTTTCACAATGATAAATTCTCTTACAAAAGAGCAAAAACTTGAAGTTGATAAAATGGGATTCTCATCCATGAAGGCTATTCAAGATTGAAAAATTGATAGGCGGTTATTCCTCGCACTTTCTAAAGCATATAACACAACAACAAGCAAACTGGAATTAGTGGTGGGGAATATCAATGTGACAACAGACAAAATTGGGTTAGCTCTAGGATTACCTTCAATTGGTAAAAGTTTTCCAGAAGAAGAAGATTGGACTTCAGAGCAAAAAAGATTAGTTACCCCGTTTAAGTCTGTGACAATCCCATGGTTACAAGAAGTATTACATTCAAGAGAATGTAATGTTTCAACATCCAAATGGAGAGATTATTTTAGGAGAGCATTTACAATGTTCATTATTAGCTCATTTTTGGCACCAACAAGTAGCGCTGTCACATCCCCTAAGCATTTACGTGCCATTGTTGATGTAGAGAATATCACAAGATACAATTGGGCAAGATTTGTGCATGATGAGCTTATGAAAGGGGTTCAAAAATTCAAGGAAAAAAATACATTAAGTATTGATGGTTGTCTTTATGTTTTGATGGTAATCAGTCTAATGTACTTATCCTTTTTTTCCTTTTTTGATTTCTTTTTTGATGATAATCATTACATTTATTATTTTGCTTGTAGATTATCTATTACCACAAAGACACATTCGGAGATAAGGAAAATTATATGGGGCCTCCACCACCATGGATTGCTTATTGGGATAAAGAAAAACTTGCAAAGAAGTTGACACAAGAGTCATCAAAGCAAAGGCCAACGGTTTGTTTTATTTATTTTATCTTGTTAATTTGCTTCTTTTTTTTTTTTAAATTGATGATTGCTTATAATATCCAGAATTCTTTCGATTAATGAACCCCTTAATGCACATTTCTAAGTTGAATTCTTTTCACTTCTAGTTTATTTAAAGGGAAACTCTCAGGGACAGCAAATTTCCTTATACCTAACCATCATTCAGCCAGCAGCGTTTTTATACTAGGACTGTCTCACGCGCTATCACAAACGGCTTTCTCTCACGCGCTATCACAAACGGCTTTCTCTCACGCTCCTCTCCAAGGAACTAGCTGGAGAGCACCGCTAGTCGGATACGCTCTTCTACGATTGCAGTTTCATTGACAAAGCTTGAAGCTTCACCTTTTACTCTTGGATAAATTTTCTTCTCTGTCGCTCATTCCTTCTCAGCTGTAGAACAACTCAGAATTTCAATCTCTCTCTCCAAGTCAATGATGGAATCAGTGTTAGAAGAACAGAATATTGAAGTAAGCAATTTCTCCTTCTTCTAATTTCATGATTTTTGTAATGATTTTCATAGTGCATCAATGAACACAATGATGATTATGATTATGAATTTCTGAGCTCGCAAAGCATGCTATTTTTCTTTTTCATAATAGAGTTTAAATTGGATGTACAGAATCCAAATTATACCTTATTCGCTTTTAATTTTCATAATACAACAATCCACAATTAACGCAAACCAACTGTTTGATGAAATGACTAAGACAGAAAATATAAAAAAAGTTAGTGTTTCTTGTTTGTTGTTTCTGAGTAATGAATAATGGTTTTAGAAGAATGCCCTGCTACCATAAAACACTCTTGAACCATCTTTTTTCTTCTTACTATTATTACTAACATCATCAATTTCTAATATGATGTTGTTATTATTGCTGCTTTCATGATTCTGAATCACATCACCACGATCTTTATCTTTTCTTTCAGATTTGTCAATTTCCATAGGTAGCTTCATTCTTGCTAAGGATTCTGTGAATTGTTTGCATGCTTCTCATATACATATCCACTATTTGTTCTTAATAATTAGCAATAAAAAACGTGCTTTTTGGACTTTCAACTTGACTTTCAATTTTCAGATATTTGGGTCTAGGAGTCATGGTTTTCTTATTTTGTTATTTCCATGTAAAACTTTTAGATATGTGTAAATTCTCCACCCAAAACCCTTTCCTTATTTTCTGGCTGTCACCTTTCATTTAAGGCTCTGCCCTCTATTCAAAGGTGTTCCTCTTCTTTACCCTAAGAATGCACGTAATTAAGCCCTAGTAGAGCACAGTTTGCACCTACTTTAATCAGATTTTGATTTACTATCTGATGTATGCTAACTTTTTTACAGGATGTGCCCAAGGTTGGCATGTGTTTTGGTGTCCAAAATTTGTTTCCACTCTTATCCTTCCTAATAACCTACTTAAGTATATGTCAGTTATTCTGCGTTACAAAACTCCCACTCCCACTACCTCATCTTCATTCACGTTCTTTCTTATCTCATAAATCCACACAACTTCTATAATTATCTTTTTCTTTTTTTATTCTCTCTCACTTCACATTATTATTACCGTATAATGAAAATCTTCCTTCCTTTCTCACCCATCTTCTCATGCATATTTCTTATTTCATCTAAATATAACGTAAAACGAAATATAATTTGTTTTTCTTCATAGGATACTAATGGAAGATTCACGTGGAAGTGGTCGACTGACTTGGCAAGATTATGACAGGCGACGAAGATAAAATATGACTGAAGAACAGGGACAGCAACACCTTGCCAAAAGGCGTGCCAGTTACCGAGAGAGTATTAGACGAGGAAAATAAATTGATACATCGAGTGGTACTTCCTATTAATAAATTTATGTTTTAGTATATCATTTAATATGAATTATTTTTTATAATATATCTATGTTATTGTACTCTTAGTACCATTTATGTATAATTTATCTCCTGAATATATTATTAAATTATCAAATTAAGTTATTTTTCATGTTAATAAATTTATAATTTAAAAAACATAAAAATTAATTTCCTAAAAATATTAGAAAAAAATAAAAATATAAAAATTACAATTTTATTTTGAAATTAAATGAAATTTTAAGAAAATCTTAATAATTTTATTAGTTAGAGACATAGAAGTTGACATATTAGATCTAGAGAAATATTAAGAATTATTACACATAAGTGTTAAGAATAGGGAAGATAATATAATATTTTTATATTCAATTGTATATGTTAATAGTAGTTAAAATAGTAGTGTCCATATACTATTACTCTTTTACAAAGATATAATATATTTGATATTATTTTTTTTATAATTGTTGACAGATTTATAATTTGATTAACAAAAAATCTGAATACTTGATATCCTAAATTTTGCCTTAAAGCAAATAAAATATGACTTAACAAGTAAGTCTGAAAAATAATAAGGATCTATATAATAGGTATACATCTAGATATCTAAATTAAAGAAGAAAAAAAATTCTTTTAGCAAATCTTTAATAACTCAAAAGTTAACACAATGGTAGTTATGGATCAAAGTGATAAACAAAAATAAGAGTTGGGATAATGGTACGGTGATAATTAATTGCGATTGGAATGAATAGAAGAAGAAAGCAAAAAAAAGAGAATAAAACAAGGCAACATAATAATAACGATAAGAGAAATGATAGGGTATAATATGATGAGATAATATAATCAAAATAAAAATTAATAGTCTTAAAAAATAATAAAATTAAAGATAAATAAAGAGGTTCAAGATAAGATTAAAGAAATATACTTTTTTATTTATTAGAATTATGGATGGAGATAAAGAATGTAACACCCTACCACACAAAGCTTTACGCTTAAGTCGTAAAACAGAGGTGATGTGGTATTACGACCTCTAAAATAAAATGAGTACATATAATAGCAGAAGAGTTATAATATGCTAGGAGCCTTGAAGAATAGGGGAAATAAAAATCGCGAGATAAAAGTGCAACGCTCAAGGAACGAGTTAACTTGCATGCTAAGAAAACCGTAACTGTCAAACATAAGATAACAGAAGTAGGAATAGAGTGCCAAAGATACAAAATAACAAGCTCCTAACTCAGCCTGCGAAGTCAAGACTGGCCGGAGAATATTTACACATATATACATACATATCCAAAACCCAAAAGTACATACACACAATCCTGCCTCTCCATAAACCTCTAAGATGATCAAAAAGGACAAGTTATGCGGAGAGAAAGCTAAGTACATATATATACATCACTGTACAGCAAAACTATACAACAACACTATCCAATAACCCCTCCGCTTTAAAAGTCCAGACGACTAACGAGATGGCTCCCGACCTGCATCTGAAAATCAATAACATAGTATGGAATGAGAACCGAAGGTTCTCAGTATGGTAAAGGTGCCACACACATAATATATAAGGTCCTGGGAATGCCAGAGGCAATCCTAGAACGCCGACACTCAGATTGTAGAGCTTAAAGTATTAAACAGAAGCCATAAAAGGTGGTTTCCTAAAATATTTAATCCTAACTTAACTTAACCTTAAATCTAAGTTCTATACTACCATTCCTCCATACCTCCAATTCCATCATGCATTTTCACAGACAAATAAATAGATAAAGGCAAACATAAGAAGGTTACAACTACTGCAGGTAACAAATACACATTTAGCATGGCATTTAGCCAATTTTCACGTAACGACCAAAGTTATTTATTCAAAACCAAGACAGCCTCTCAAAACTCAACTAATCCACTTCCTCCAAGTTCCAGTATTCACAATTTCAAGCTCCAATTATTTATTCACAACCTAATACACATTCATAACACATATACATCCAATTTAATACTCAAAGCTCAAATTCAATGAAAATAAAATAGAATTATCGTATCCTCACCTTACCCAAGCTTCACATAAGCAAGAGTGAACGTTTCTCTCAAGCTAATTGGATCCTAAAACATCAAAAATCAAAGAAATTTAACAAACTCGAAAATTGGGGAAATGAAAGGCTGAAGTGAAATAGCAAGTTACCTATGAAATTGTTCCGGTAGAAATGTAGAGCTCAACGCGGTGAACGCGTGGTCGCAAACGGTGCGGCGATTGGAGCTCAAACGGGAAAGTTACGGGAAATGGAATTCACCGTAAACGAATCTCTCTTCTTCTCTTCCCTGGGACGAGCGTCGTTGAGGGAAATGAAGAGAAACAAGAGCCCATGGCTCTTTTTAATTGTTGGACTAATTGGGCCCACAGCCCGGTTTGGGCCCGGTTCAATCGGTTCGGCCCGTTCGGTCCAATCTTGGACCGATTTCTTCGAAATTGGTGTCAAAATTCTCGTTTCGATGAGCTCTATCCTAATTTCAAACACAGGATTCCAGATTCTTCTCTAACTCCCAAATTCAAACCTTGGAATGCCTTCGGTAACTCTTCCTCCCGTAGCATCATCCAAGCTGCATATAAAGACTTCCGACTCAAAGCGTCCGCCACAACGTTCGCTTTTCCTGGATAATAATTCAATTCAAAATCATAATCTTTCAGAAGTTCCATCCATCTCCTCTGATGCATATTCAATTCTTTCTGCTCAAAAAGATACTTTAAACTCTTATGGTCTGAGAAAACATGAAACTTAACACCATAGAGATAGTGCCTCCAAATCTTTAAAGCAAACACAACAGCAGCAAGTTCCAAATCATGTGTCGGATAGTTCATTTCATGCGGCCTTAATTGTCGTGAGGCGTATGCTACAACATTCTAGTGCTGCATCAGAACACACCCCAAACCTTTCAGAGATGCATCACAATACACTTCAAACGGTTCACTTGGTTCAGGTAATACTAATACAGGTGCAGTAGTCAACCTGTGCTTCAATGCCTGGAAACTCTCTTCACATTCCGGAGTCCAGATAAAAGGTGTATCCTTCCTAGTCAACTTAGTTAAAGGTAAGGCGAGTTGTGAAAATCCTTTAATGAATCTGCGATAATACCCCGCCAAACCTAGGAAACTCCTGATTTCTGTCACTGAAGTTGGTCGCTCCCAATTCATCACTGCTTCCACCTTAGCAGGATCCACAGCTATCCCCTGCTTACTCACCACGTGGCCGAGAAACTTCACTTCACTCTTCCAGAACTCACATTTAGATAACTTAGCATATAACTTCCTGTCTCTCAGAATTTGCAGCACAGTTCGCAAGTGATCAGCATGTTCCTCTTCAGACTTAGAATAAACGAGAATATCATCAATGAAGACAATAACAAACTTGTCCAGATACGAACGGAAAATCCTGTTCATATAATCCATAAATACTGCCGGGGCATTAGTTAACCCAAAAGACATCACTGTATACTCATAATGACCATAACGCGTCCTGAAAGCAGTTTTCGGAATATCCTCGTCTCTAACCCTTATCTGGTGATAACCAGATCGCAGATCAATCTTAGAAAACACGCCGGCACCTTGTAACTAATCCATTAGATCATTGATTCTAGGCAACGGATATTTATTCTTCACAGTGATCTTATTCAATTGCCGATAATCGACACACAACCGCATACTTCCGTCCTTCTTCTTTACCAGTAGCACTGGCGCTCCCCACGGAGAAACACTTGGTCGGATAAAATGATTACCCAACAGATCTTCCAGCTGAGCTTTCAGTTCAGCCATTTCTAAAGGTGACATCCTATAAGGAGTAATTGAAATCGGACCGGCTCCAGGCACCAACTCAATTACGAATTCCACTTCCCGGTTAGGTGGAAATTCATTAATATTCATTCTCAGTCCTAATTCATGAGCCTTTTCAAATGCAATAAATGAATGAGACGCTCCTGAATCAAATAAAGCATTTAAGATTTTACCAGCCATTTCACAATTACCTCTAATCAGTGTCTCAGATCCCTCAGCACCAATGGTAGAAGTGGTGTATACTCTCCCCGGCTACTGCACCCTACCAGTCTCATACTTCTTCTTCTCAGGGCAATTACTGGCTATATGCTCGGGCTGTCCACAGGAATAGCACACTCCAAGTCCTAGTCTGCACGGAACTCCAGGATGATACTTTCCGCACTTCTGACAATTCAGATCTTGCTGTGGCTGCTTCCCAAACCTTTTTCCTTGACTAGCATTAGTATTCAGCCTTCTGTAATTACCTTGACCCTGAGTCTGCTGCGGAACAAAGCCTCCACGCTTGAAATTCCTACCTCTCGGAGTAAAGTTCCTCCCTGAAGGCCTCTGAAAAGGCACCCTTAAACTTCCTTTCTCTGCTGCCGCCTTCCTCACACAATCCTCAGCCACCCTACTCTTATTCACCAATTCAGAAAACACCCTAATCTCCATTGGGGCAACGAAGCTCAGAATATCGCTCCGAAGACCTCCCTCATATTTAATACACTTCCATTCAGCAAAATCTTCAGGCGCACCTTGACAGATACGAGAAAAGCGACATAACTCCTCAAATTTGCTAGTATACTCAGCAATAGTCATTTGTCCCTACTTTAACTGCATTAATTCAAGTTCCTTGGCATTTATAGCTGAATTAGGAAAATATTTCTTATAGAACTCTGTCCGAAAAATCTCCCAAGGAATCGCAGCACCATCAGGCTGCAGGATACGTCGTGTTCCCTGCCACCAATACTCCTGGGAATGCCAGAGGCAATCCTAGAATGCCGACACTCAGATTGTAGAGCTTAAAGTATTAAACAGAAGCCATAAAAGGTGGTTTCCTAAAATATTTAATCCTAACTTAACTTAACCTTAAATCTAAGTTCTATACTGCCATTCCTCCATACCTCCAATTCCATCATGCATTTTCACAGACAAATAAACAGATAAAGGCAAACACAAGAAGGTTACAACTACTGCAGGTAACAAATACACATTTAGCATGGCAAATACATATAGGCACACCCAATTAGAGCACAAGCAAGTAATTCAAGTAATATGCATATGATGCATGCCTGTCCTATGGCTGATAAGGCTCATCTGTCGGTTATCCAACCAACCCGACGTTATTTATTCAAAACCAAGACAGCCCCTCAAAACTCAACTAATCCACTTCCTCCAAGTTCTTGTATTCACAATTTCAAATCTTGGGCCCGGTTCAACCGGTTCGGCCCGTTCGATCCAATCTTGGACCGATTTCTTCGAAATTGGTGTCAAAATTCTCGTTTTGATGAGCTCTATCCTAATTTGATATAATATTCACATTTCTAATCCTCCTTATTAAAAACTAATTTATTGACTAATTATTTACTAATTTAACCGGTCTCTAATTCCCAAATTCAAACCTTGAAATGCCTTTAGTAATTCTTCTTCCCGTAGCATCATCCAAGCTGCATATAAAGATTTTCGACTCAAGGCGTCCGCCACAACGTTCGCTTTTCCTGGATGATAATTCAATTCAAAATCATAATCTTTCAGAAGTTCCATCCATCTCCTCTGACACATATTCAATTCTTTCTGCTAAAAAAGATACTTCAAACTCTTATGGTCTGAGAAAACATGAAACTTAACACCATAGAGATAGTGCCTCCAAATCTTTAAAGCAAACACAACAGCAGCAAGTTCCAAATCATGTGTCGGATAGTTCATTTCATGCGTCCTTAATTGCCGTGAGGCGTATGCTACAACATTCTGGTGCTGCATCAGAACACACCCCAAACCTTTCAGAGATGCATCACAATACACTTCAAACGGTTCACTTGGTTCAGGTAATACCAATACAGGTACAGTAGTCAACCTATGCTTCAATGCTTGGAAACTCTCTTCACATTCCGGAGTCCAGATAAAAGGCATATCCTTCCTAGTCAATTTAGTTAAAGGTAAGGCGAGCTGTGAAAATCCCTTAATGAATCTGCGATAATACCCCACCAAACCTAAGAAACTCCTGATCTCTGTCACTGAAGTTGGTCGCTCCCAATTCATCACTGCTTCCACCTTAGCAGGATCCACAGCTAATCTTAGAAAACACGCCGGCACCTTGTAACTGATCCATTAGATCATCGATTCTAGGCAACGGATATTTATTCTTCACAGTGATCTTATTCAATTGCCGATAATCGACACACAACCGCATACTTCCGTCCTTCTTCTTTACCAGAAGCACTGGCGCTCCCCACGGAGAAACACTTGGTCGGATAAAATGCTTACCCAACAGATCTTCCAGCTGAGCTTTCAGTTCAGCCATTTCTAAAGGTGACATCCCATAAGGAGTAATTGAAATCGGACCGGCTCCAGGCACCAACTCAATTACGAATTCCACTTCCCGGTTAGGTGGAAATTCATTAATATCATCCGGAAACACATCTGGAAATTCACATACAACAGGAATCTGCTCTAAACTCTGATCATCACCTGATACTCCCGCAGTTAATAACATAATACCCTGACATTCAGTTCCAGAACAGTTTACTATCATAGAATTCAAATAGTAACTATTCACCACAACCGGTGCTTCTGACCCTTCTGGCATAAACTGTACTGACTTCTCAGAACAATCAAGCAAAACATGATTCTTGGATAACCAATCCAATCCCAAAATGAGATCAAGACCAGTCATAGGCAAACAAATCAAATCATGCACAAATTCACGCTGTTGCACTCGAAAAGGAACTTGTGGACATTCTATCCTAGTCGTCATAGCTTCATGAGTAGCATTATATACTTTCAAATCATAACCTAAAACCACCATTCTCAATCCTAATTCATGGGCCTTTTCAAATGCAATAAATGAATGAGACGCTCCTGAATCAAATAAAGCATTTAAGATTTTACCAGCCATTTCACAATTACCTCAAATTAGTGTCTCAGATCCCTCAGCACCAATGGTAGAAGTGGTGTATACTCTCCCCGGCTGCTACACCCTACCAGTCTCATACTTCTTCTTCTCAGGGCAATTACTGGCTATATGCCCGGGCTGTCCACAGGAATAGCACACTCCAAGTCCTAGTCTGCACGAAACTCCAGGATGATACTTTCCGCACTTCTGACAATTCAGATCTTGCTGTGGCTGCTTCCCAAACCTTTTTCCTTGACTAGCATTAGTATTCAGCCTTCTGTAATTACCGTGACCCTGAGTCTGCTGCGGAACAAAGCCTCCACGCTTGAAATTCCTACCTCTCGGAGTAAAGTTCCTCCCTGAAGGCCTCTGAAAAGGCACCCTCAAACTTCCTTTCTCTGCTGCCACCTTCCTCACACAATCCTCAGCCACCCTACTCTTATTCACCAATTCAGAAAACACCCTAATCTCCATTGGGGCAACGAAGCTCAGAATATCGCTCCGAAGACCTCCCTCATATTTAATACACTTCCATTCAGCAAAATCTTCAGGCGCATCTTGACAGATACGAGAAAAGCGACATAACTCCTCAAATTTGCTAGTATACTCAGCAATAGTCATTTGTCCCTGCTTTAACTGCATTAATTCAAGTTCCTTGGCATTTCTAGCTGAATTAGGAAAATATTTCTTATAGAACTCTGTCCGAAAAATCTCCCAAGGAATCGCAGCACCATCAGGCTGCAGGATACGTCGTGTTCCCTGTCACCAATACTGAGCTTCACCTTGCAACTGATAAGTTCCAAATTCAACCCATTGCTCTTCAGGAACCTGTTGTGCCTGTAACGCCCTTTCCATAGCCTGACTCCAATTATCTGCATCAGTGGGATTTGAGGTTCCCCTAAAAGTCGGAGGGCGAACTTTCAGAAATATAGCAAGTGTCATAGGACCATCCTCATCATTATTGTTCCCGTGATTACCCTGGTTTATCTTATTACCTAGTGCCTCAACTGTTGCCTACATATCTGCAGCCATATTTCTCAGGGCAGCCATAAAGTCTACTGGATCAGTCCCTGTGGGTACAGGAGTAACGGTGCCTGTCCTACCTCTACCTCGCCCGCGACCGCGTCCGCGAGTCGACATCTGGTCCCTATACACACCAAACAAGTGATATTAAGTTGATCAGTCTCAATATCGCAGGTCTAATGCTTTAAGTTCCAAATGCATGCTCACAAACGTTTATGCCATATATATCAATCAGATATCCTAATAGCACATAAACACATATACAGAGAATGCACAGAAGCACAATCAGTCCGTCTTTCAGGCTCTATAGGAACGAACTGCTCTGATACCATAATGTAACACCCTACCACACAAAGCTTTATGCTTAAGTCGTAAAACAGAGGTGGTGTGGTATTACGACCTCTAAAATAAAATGAGTACATATAATAGCAGAAGAGTTATAATATGCTAGGAGCCTTGAAGAATAGGGGAAACAAAAATCGCGAGATAAAAGCGCAACGCTCAAGGAACGAGTTAACTTGCATGCTAAGAAAACCGTAACTGTCAAACATAAGATAACAGAAGTAGGAATAGAGTGCCAAAGATACAAAATAACAAGCTCCTAACTCAGCCTGCGAAGTCAAGACTGGCCGGAGAATATTTACACATATATACATACATATCCAAAACCCAAAAGTACATACACACAATCCTGCCTCTCCATAAACCTCTAAGAGGATCAAAAAGGACAAGTATGCGGAGAGAAAGCTAAGTACATATATATACATCACTGTACAGCAAAACTATACAACAACACTATCCAGTAACCCCTCCGCTTTAAGAGTCCAGACGACTAACGAGATGGCTCCCGACCTGCATCTGAAAATCAATAACATAGTATGGAATGAGAACCGGAGGTTCTCAGTATGGTAAAGGTGCCACACACATAATATATAAGGTTCTGGGAATGCCAGAGGCAATCCTAGAACGCCGACACTCAAATTATAGAGCTTAAAGTATTAAACAAAAGCCATAAAAGGTGGTTTCCTAAAAATATTTAATCCTAACTTCCTCACCTTACCCAAGCTTCACATAAGCAAGAGTGAACATTTCTCTCAAGCTAATTGGATCCTAAAACATCAAAAATCAAAGAAATTTAACAAACTCGAAAATTGGGGAAATGAAAGGTTGAAGTAAAATAGCAAGTTACCTATGAAATTATTCCGGTAGAAATGTAGAGCTCAACGCGGTGAACGCGTGGCCGCAAACGGTGCGGCGATTGGAGCTCAAACGGAAAAGTTACGGGAAATGGAATTCACCGTAAACGAATCTCTCTTCTTCTCTTCCCTGGGACGATCGTCGTTGAGGGAAATGAAGAGAAACAAGAGCCCGTGGCTCTTTTTAATTGTTGGACTAATTGGGCCCACAGCCCGGTTTGGACCCGGTTCAACCGGTTCGGCCCGTTCGGTCTAATCTTGGATCGATTTCTTCGAAATTGGTGTCAAAATTCTCGTTTCGATGAGCTCTATCCTAATTTGATATAATATTCGTGTTTCTAATATTCCTTATTAAAAATTAATTTATTGACTAATTTGACTAATT